>NW_025317712.1:0-36309 GCF_018873765.1 Telopea speciosissima
TTCTATTTGGAGCGATGGAAAGGATGGGCTTCACAGGGAAATTCCTTGGATGGGTTAAGGCTTGTGTTACCACACCCATGTTCTCCGTTCTCATTAATGGCACCCCCCCAGGTTACTTCAAGGGAGGTAGAGGTTTCAGGCAAGGTGACCCGCTCTCTCCTTATTGGTTCACTATTGCCATGGAAGCTTTTTCAGGAATTATACGAAGGCCGGAAGTAGATGGTCAAATCAAATTGCTGCCTAGATGTAAAGCTCTACATCTTTCTCACCTTATATTTACAGATGACCTAATGATCTTTGTGAAGGCCAACCGTGAATCTGTTTTGGCTAGTTTGGGGGATCTTGACGAGTTTGCAGGTCTTTCAGGGCTGCATCTTAATAGATCTAAGTCCTCTATTATTGTAGGTGGCCTAACCCAAACTAGTAGTATGGAAATTTTGGAATTAACAGATTTCTCTGAGACCACTCTCCCTATCAGGTACCTCGGTGTCCCTCTTCTCTCGGGTAGGCTGTCCTTGAAAGATTACAGTCCTATTTTAGATTTGGTTTGAAGGAAATTGGAAGGATGGAAAGCCAGGTTTTTATCTTATGTTGGGCATCACTAGGCTAGTATTTTTGGGCTGCCAGGTAACCTTATCTCACAACTTGAGTCCATGTTTTCTAATTTCCTTTGGTCAGGCCCCTCGCTTGAAAGGAAAATGCACTTCATTTCTTGGGATGCGGTCTGCAAGCCTAAAACTGAAGGAGGTCTTGGGCTTAAGCGGGTTAAGGAGATGAATGTGGCTGGTATTATGAAGCAAATCTGGTGGATTGCCTCCAAGCAAAACCGACTTTGGGTGCCTTGAGTCTAGCAGAGGTACCTTAAGCAGGAATCGCTTTGGACAGTTAAGGTGTTGCAGAATTGCTCTTGGGTTTGGAGGAAAGTTTTAAAATATAGAGATAAGGCATTGCCTTTAATTAATACCTTCATTGGCAATGGTAGATTTACCAAACTTTGGCTCGACAAGTGGCACCCAGAGGGAGTCCTTTTTAATAGGTTTGGCAGTAGGATTTGTTATGATGCGGGATCTTATGTGCTTGCAGCCCATCATGCACTTGTCAAGGAAATTGTTCGGGATGGAGACTGGCTGCCTGGCCCTTCAACCTCTTTTGACCTTATTGATGTGTGGAGAGCCCTCCCCTCCATTGATAAGTTGCATGGTGACAACCCAAATTTGGTAGTCTGGACAGGCAATCCGACAGGTATCTTTTCAACCAAATCGGCTTGGAATGCCACCCGTGTGAAGGCCAACCCCATGGATTGGAGTTAAGCAATTTGGTTTGAAGGCAACATTAAGTCCCACTCTTTTGTTTCTTGGAGGTGTCTGGTCGATGCTCTCCCCACTAGGGATAATCTTCTTCACAGGGGGATCCCGGTTCAACATAGTTGTGAGTTTTGTTGGGCTGGTATTGAGAGCAGAAACCATATTTTCTTTGCTTGCCCTTTTTCCATTGATATTTGGAGGAGGAGGATCTTTGGTATGTGTTCTCTTCATGGATAGGCTCCCATGAACATATTTGATGCTGCCATTTGGGTTCGGTATGCGACAGGAAGAGCGGGGAGCTTAGGTGTGGTTTTAAAGCTTGCATTTTGTGCCACTATCAAGCATATTTGGTTTGAAAGAAATTTCAGAATTTTTCGCCAAAAGGCTAGATCTAAGGATCAGATTGTGGAAGCTATCAAGGGGGATGTTAGGACTGCAGTCACATTTGGTTCTTTGAGTGGGGATCCTAGTCCTGCTAATTCCCACATTGCTTCGGCCTGGAACTTGCAAGTTCATTGGACTATTAAGACGCCGAGACCATGCTCGTGGTTCTTACCTCCTAACAATTTGTGGTCCCTTCACTGTGATGGTTTGCTGTCCGATGGTAGAGCTGCTTTTAGGGGAGTGATTCATAATGTTATTGGACAACCTATAGCTGCATTTGCTAACCAAGGGCTGGAACTTTGCATTCTCTCCATGGAGCTGGCTGCTATACATAGAGGCATCTCCCTTTGCATAGAGAGAGGAATCCTTGATGTTTCTATCAGATCTGATTCCAAGTTGGCGATTGACACCATTTCTGGCAAGGTTGTAGGACCTTGGAAAGTACAACCTATCAAGAGTAGAATCCTTGCTTTGGCTAATGATTTGAGAATGAAATAATTCACCCATGTTTGGAGAGAACAAAATCGACCAACAGATTTTATGGCTGCAGTCCCTTGCGACTCACATGGGGTAGTTTGGGATCTTGGGGATTTCCCCCCTGCCCTTATTGACTACCTTAAGCAGGACTTGGATTTTGTCACTTATTATAGGCTGTAGCCTTTTTGGCTCGGTTCTTGTTTGATGGGGCCTGTCCCATCGTGCTTTGGGTTCTCTTTCCCTTGTCGGGTTCTTAGAGAATGCCTTCTTTTGTAGATTTTCCTCCTTTTCTAATACAGTCTTCTTACTTATCGGAAAAAAAAAAACTGAACTAGAACTAACTTAAAAATTAACTAAGAAAAACTAACTAACAACCCAAAGGGGAAGGGGTATTTATAGGGGGAAGGGAGAAGAAGGGAGAAAAGGGAAGAGGGAGAGAGGCCTCCACGATTTTGGGGGCTCTCTCCTTCTAAAAATTGTGGAGGGGAGAGAGAGAGAGAGGGAGAAAAGGATCCAAAAATAGGGAATATTCCCTTCTCCTTCCTCCTTTACAATGCTTTGACTCCTAAGAAAAAGAAAAGAAATAGAAAGAAGAAAATACAAAAAATCCTAGCTACATAAACCTTCTATTTCTAGAAAAGTAAACTTCCAATTCTAACAAGTGCTTCCTTTTCTTTGTAGATATCTTCTCCAAGCAATGAGATCAAAGCATCTTTGACCTTTCAACCTTCCATAGGTGAGAAAATATCTTTCAAAATAAATCTATCCCAAGTAGAATTCCAACAGTGCCCTTGGAGAGTTGTAGGAGAGAGAGAGCAATGGTGATGACTAGGATTTCCACTCCATCAAATAACACAATGCCCAATGTGTCCTCTAAAAATCGTGGAGCACTGGGTGCAGCCCAGAAAAATCGTGGACACCTTGTGGGCCTTCAAAACTATGGAATCTAGTGGCAATGTGAGTCCCTCCATGTGGGTAGCAGTCTTTCTCTCTCTTCAAAAATAAAAAATTATCGTAACGATCCTGTACTCGTAGTAGATATCCACCATTGCTTAGAAATATCTTCTACAATGTCAAAAATGTCCTTGGGCAATGGTAGAATGACTATGGGCTTGCACTACAACTCCTTTCTGACCCATTATCCTTTCTTGGGCTGAAAAGAATAATCAACTGTACGGTGGGCTAGACAAATGCATACTTGCGTTCTGTCATGTCCAACTTGATCCAAATTTAGTCCTCTTTACAGCCATAGAAAGAAAAATGACAACTTTACGTGTAACTCGAGACATGCAGCTCCCGATAGTCCAGAATAGCCCAAAATAGCCCAAAACCAGAAAAACACAAGAAAAGCACCAACGTAATTCTGTCCAATGTGGTAAAATATATGCTTTATGCCCTAAGATTTCACACATAAATGTGCTCATCAAAGTTTTTTGGGCTTGGGATTTTCTAAAAAGTATCCTTATCTCCTATTAGATGTGTGGATGCGATGTTGAGGGTCGTGACCTTCGAATCAATACCTATTTTGACATATGTTCATTTTCGGTTTAAACTAGACTGGCTGGGTCGTTTGGGGTTAATTGGAGCCATTTCTGGACTTTTTTGGGTTTGGTATTTTCTAAAAATTATGCTTATCTCTTATTAGATGTCCGGATGCGATGTTGAGGGTCGTGGCCTGTGAATCGATACCTACTTCGGCATATGTTCATTTTCAGTTTAAACCAAATCGGGTGGGTCATTTGGGGTTATTTGTGGGCATTTCTGTTCTTTTTTGGGCTTGGGATTTTCTAAAATGTGTCCTTATCTCTTATTAGATGAGTGGATGCGATGTTGAGGGTCATGACCTTCGAATCGACACCTATTTCGACATATGTACATTTTCAATTTAAACCAGACTAGGTGGGTCGTTTGGGTTATTTGGGGACATTTCTGTTCTTTTTTGGGTATGGGATTTTTTAAAAAGTGTCCTCATCTCTTATTAGACGCGTGGATGCGATGTTGAGGGTTGTGACCTTCGAATCAATACCTATTTCGACATATGTACATTTTTCGATTTAAACCAGACCAGGTGGGTCGTTTGGCATTATTTGGGGGCATTTTTGTATTTTTTTGGGCTTGGGATTTTCTAAAAAGTGTCCTTATCTCTTATTAGACGTGAGGACGCGATGTTGAGGGTCGTTACCTTCGAATCGATACCTATTTCGACATATGTTTATTTTTGGTTGAAACCAGACCGGGTGGGTCATTTGGGGTTATTTGGGGGCATTTCTATACTTTTTTGAGTTTGATATTTTCTAAAAAGTGTCCTTAACTCTTATTATACGTGCGGATGCGATGTTGAGGGTCGTGACCTTCGAATCGATACCTATTTTGGCTTATGTTCATTTTCGGTTTAAACCAGACCGGGTGGGTCGTTTGGGGTTATTTGGGGGCATTTCTATACTTTTTGGGTTTGGGATTTTCTAAAAAGTGTCTTTATCTCTTATTAGATTTGTGGATGCGATGTTGAGGGTCGTGACCTTCGAATCGATACCTATTTCGACATACGTTTATTTTCGATTGAAACCAGACCGGGTGGATCGTTTGGGGTTATTTGGGAGCATTTCTATACTTTTTTGGGCTTGGGATTCTCTAAAAAGGGTCCTTATCTCTTATTAGATGTGTGGATAAGATGTTGAGGGTTGTGACCTTCGAATCGATACCTATTTCGACATATGCACATTTTCGGTTTAGACCTGATCGGGTGGGTCGTTTGGGTTATTTGGGGGCATTTTTGTACTTTTTTGGCCTTGGGATTTTCTAAAAAGTGTCTTTATCTCTTATTAGACATGTGGATGCGATGTTGAGGGTTGTGACCTTCGAATCGATACGTATTTTGACATATATTCATTTTTGGTATACACCAGATCGGGTGGGTCGTTTGGGGTTATTTGGGGGCATTTCTGTACTTTTTTGGGTTTGGTATTTTCTAAAAAGTGTCCATATCTCTTATTAGACGTGTGTATGCGATGTTGAGGGTTGTGACCTACGAATCGATACCTATTTCTGTATATGCTCATTTTCTGTTTAAACCAGATCGGGTGGGTCGTTTGGGGTTATTTGGGAGCATTTCTGTACTTTTTTGGGCTTGGGATTCTCTAAAAAGGGTCCTTATCTCTTATTAGATGTGTGGATAAGATGTTGAGGGTTGTGACCTTCGAATCGACACCTATTTCGACATATGCACATATTCGATTTATACCTGACCGGGTGGGTTGTTTGGGGTTATTTGAGGGCATTTCTATACTTTTTTGGGCTTGGGATTTTTTAAAAAGTGTCCTTATCTCTAATTAGACATGTGGATGCGATGTTGAGGGTTGTGGCCTTCAAATCGATACGTATTTTGACATATATTCATTTTTGGTATACACCAGATCGGGTGGGTCGTTTGGGGTTATTTGGGGGCATTTCTGTACTTTTTTGGGTTTGGTACTTTCTAAAAAGTGTCCATATCTCTTATTAGATGTGTGGATGTGATGTTGAGGGTTGTGACCTACGAATCGATACCTATTTTGGCATATGCTCATTTTCTGTTTAAACCTGATCGGGTGGGTCGTTTGGGGTTATTTGGGGGCATTTCTGTACTTTTTTGGGCTTGGGCTTTTCTAAAAAGTGTCCTGATCTTTTATTAGACGTGTGGATGCGATGTTGAGGGTCGTGACCTTCAAATCGAAACCTATTTTGACATATGTACATTTTTTATTTAAACCAGACAGGGTGGGTCGTTTGGGGTTATTTGGGGGCATTTCTGTTTTTTTTTTTTTTGGACTTGGGATTTTCTAAAAAGTGTACTTATCTCTTATTAGACGTGTGGATGCGATGTTGAGGGTCGTGACCATCGAATCGATACCTATTTCAACAAATATTCATTTTCGGTTGAAACTAGACTGGGTGGGTCGTTTGGGGTTATTTGGGGACATTTCTGAACTTTTTTGGGCTTGGGATTTTCTAAAAAGTGTCCTTATCTCTTATTAGATGTGAGGATGTGATGTTGAGGGTCGTGACATTCGAATCGATACCTATTTCGACATATGCACATTTTTTATTTAAACCTAACCGGGTGGGAAGCTTGGGGTTATTTTGGGGCATTTCCGTACTTTTTTGGGTTTGGTACTTTCTAAAATGTGTCCTTATCTCTTATTAGACGTGTGGAGGCGATGTTGAGGGTCGTGACTTACGAATCGATACCTATTTTGGCATATGCTCATTTTCTTTTTAAACCAGACGGGGTGGGTAGTTCGGGGTTATTTGGGGGCATTTTTTTATTTTTTTGGGCTTGGGCTTTTCTAAAAAGTGCCCTTATCTCTTATTAGACGTGTGGATGCGATGTTGAGGGTCGTGACCTTCGAATCGATACCTATTTCGACATATGTTTATTTTCTGTTTAAACCAGACCAGGTGGGTCGCTTAGGGTTATTTAGGGGAATTTTTGTACTTTTTTGGGTTTGGTACTTTCTAAAAAATGTCACTTATCTCTTATTAGACGTGTGGATGCGATGTTGAGGGTCATGACTTACAAATTGATACCTATTTCGGCATATGCTCATTTTCTTTTTAAACCAGACCGGGTGGGTTGTTTGGGGTTATTTGGGTTTATTTCTGTATTTTTTTGGGCTTGGGCTTTTCTAAAAAGTGTCCTTAACTCTTATTAGACGTGTGGATGCGATGTTGAGGGTTGTGACATTCGAATCGATACCTATTTCAACAAATGTTCAGTTTCGATTGAAACCAGACCGGGTGGGTTGTTTGGGGTTATTTGGGGACATTTCTGCACTTTTTTGGGCTTGGGATTTTTTAAAGAGTGTCCTTATCTCTTATTAGAAGTGAGGATGCGATGTTGAGGGTTGTGACCTTCGAATCGATACCTATTTCGACATATGCACATTTTCGGTTTAAACCTATTAGGGTGGGTCGTTTGGGGTTGTTTGGGGGCATTTTTGTACTTTTTTTGGCTTGGGATTTTCTAAAAAGTGTCGTTATCTCTTATTAAACGTGTGGATTCAATGTTGAGTGTCGTGACCTTCGAATCGATACTTACTTCGACATATGTTTATTTTTTAGTTAAACTAGACCAGGTGGGTCGCCTGGGGTTATTTGGGGGTATTTTTATTCTTTTTTTGGTTTGATACTTTCTAAAATGTGTCCTTATCTCTTATTAGACGTATGGATGCGATGTTGAGGGTCGTGACCTACGAATCGATACCTATTTTGGCATATGCTCATTTTCTTTTTAAACCAGACCGGATGGGTAGTTTGGGGTTATTTGGGGGCATTTCTGTATTTTTTTGGGCTTGGGATTTTCTAAAAAGTGTCCTTATCTCTTATCAGACGTGTGGATGCGATGTTGAGGGTCGTGACCTTTGAATCGATACTTATTTCGACATATGTACATTTTTGGTTTAAACCAGACCTGGTGGGTAGTTTGGGGTTATTTGGGGACATTTCTGTACTTTTTTTGGCTTTGGATTTTCTAAAAAGTGTCATTATCTCTTATTATACGTGTGGATACGATGTTGAGGGTCGTGACCTTCGAATCAATACCTATGTTGACATATGTACAATTTTGCTTTAAACCAAACCGGGTGGGTCGTTCGAGGTTATTTGGGGGCATTTCTTTACTTTTTTAGGTTTGGTATTTTTTAAAAAGTGTCTTTATCTCTTATTAGACGTGTGGATGCGATGTTGAGGGTCGTGACCTTCGAATTGATACCTATTTCGACATATGTTCATTTTCGGTTTAAACCAGATCGGGTGGGTCGTTTGGGGTTATTTGGGTGTATTTTTGGACTTTCTTGGGTTTGGTATTTTCTAAAAAGTTTTCTTATCTCTTATTAGATGTGTGGATGCGATGTTGAGGGTCGTGACCTTTGAATCGATACCTATTTTAGCATAAGTTTATTTTTGGTCAAAACCAAACCGGGTGGGTCGTTCAGGGTTATTTTGGGGCATTTCTGTACTTTTTTGGGCTTGGGATTTTCTAAAAACTATCATTATCTCTTATTAGACATGTGGATGCGATGTTGAGGGTCGTGACCTTCGAATCGATACCTATTTCGACATATGTTCATTTTCGGTTTAAATCGGATCGGGAGGGTCGTTTGGGGTTAGTTGTGGGCATTTCTTTATTTTTTTGGGCTTGGGATGGTCTAAAAAGTGTCCTTATCTCTTATTAGACATGTGGATGCGATGTTGAGGGTCGTGACCTTCGAATTGGTACCTTTTTCGACATATGTACATTTTTGGTTTAAACCAAACCAGGTGTGTCGTTTGGGGTGATTTGGGGGCATTTTTATACTTTTTTGGGCTTGGGATTTTCTAAAAAGTGTCCTTATTACTTATTAGACGTGTGGATGCGATATTGAGTGTCGTGACCTTCGAATCGATACCTATTTCGACATATGTACATTTTCGGTTTAAACCAGACCTGGTGGGTCGTTTGGGGTAATTTGGGGGCTTTTCTGTACTTTTTTGAGCTTGGGCATTTTTAAAAGGTGTCCTTATCTCTTATTAGACGTGTGGATATGATGTTGAGGGTCGTAACCTTCGTATCGATGCCAATTTTGACATATGTACATTTTTGGTCTAAACCAGATCGGGTTATTTTGGGGCATTTCTGTACCTATTTCGGCTTGGGATTTTCTAAAAAGTATCCTTATATCTTATTATATGTGTGGATGTGATGTTGAGGGTCGTGACTTTAGAATCGATACCTATTTTGACATATGTATAATTTGGGTTTAAACCAGATCGGGTGGGTCGTTCGGGGTTATTTGGGGGCATTTCTGAACTTTTTGGGCTTGGGATTTTCTAAAAAGTGTCCTTATCTCTTATTAGACGTGTGGATGCGATGTTGAGGGTCGTGACCTTCAAATCGATACCTATTTTGACATATGTTCTGTTACACCCCCATCCTTGAACCACGGGAAATGCAACCAGAGCATACAACTACGCTCTCCAACCACCAGAATCACTGATGCAGTATCCAAGACTAACTCATTCACAACGAAAAATAATAAGTAAAAGAAAAGGATTAATATTAATAACATCAGAGTTAGCAGAAGCTAGGTGATAGCATATAAAATATTGTCTATTCAAGTTTACCCCCTTCAAGTACAGTTCGTTCTAATCAGGATCTATGCATTATCACTGTATAATAAATACACCTATCAAGAAAGGAATAAAAAGAATACACCTTTGAATCAAAAGATAGTTTATCAAAGTTTAACAAAAGATGGCCACCAGCCAAAAATCGTTGTTCCCTCGTGGAACACATCTCACAGTAGCACTTCGGTCCATGATCCTCATACTCCGGAGTCCACCACTCTTCATGACCTTCTTTAGGAGTCTTGAACTCTGCGCCGTCCTGCTCGAATGTACCTGCATCAACTAAAAATATGTTTCCTCGAGGAGTGAGCTCCAACTGAGCCCAATGAGTGGCTAAGCCACACAAGCATACACAATAATAATAATGAATGGGGTTGAGTGCAAACCATACATGATGGACGGGATACCAAGGTGTCCCATACCACCAAGGTAGACCGTACATCACATACAATTTACAATCATGCTACATGAATGAATGATGATGTATAGTTTTATTGTTATCCACCTAACACACAACTAAGTTAGGTATAGTACTATAGAAACACCTTAGGTAGCATCCCCGACATCAATACCATAAACGGATGGTATACCGGTGATGACAAACCCGAGTTGCGCTGGAAGCTTGCCGTACCGGTCTCCACCAAGAGATATACGTAAACTCCCAAGTCAAATCCCGTCCTGGCGTTCGGCCCAAAATACGGTTGATGCCCGAACTTCCTAGGTGGGTATACCCGAATAACGGTCGGAACCCACGGATTTGACCGACACCTAACCCCCTATCGGTAAGGGTCATAGTACTGGGTAAACATTTATCCTAGCCAACATTCACCTATTGTATGAGTGAGGTACGCATGTACGTAGGCCAGAGGTCGAGTCCATAGATACCAAAATACGATCGGCCGGCTATCCTCTCGCCCCTCGAGCCCATACATACGTATACAAGTACGAGATGTGAATACCGAAGGTAGTCGGTCGGTCACCATCCCGTTTCCACCTAGTGCAATGGATAACTCTAATACAATTTCAAGTACAACAATCTCAAGCCCAGCACCCACCGACACTTGGATCCCGCTTTCGAAGCCCTAGATCTACATGCCATGACTGAGTCCATATTATGGAATCCCCAGGTCCAGCACCAACCGGCACCCGAGTCCCATAACTAAATCCAATACCATTCGCATCATAGTGCAATAAAATAAATAACATCGCAAGACAAGAATGTAAAGTCCTATCAACATCTAAACATTTATATCGTCCTATATCTTATCGTCCTATATCTTACCAAGAATTATATATTATAGCACACATGCATGAATGGCATTCGTAAGACACAACACACAAACATTCCATAAATTAAGATGTTTGCTTAACTCACTCACCTTGATTCTCAGTCAATCTCGTCAGTATGGAGTTCTTCAAATCGACGTTCGATGCCAAGTACACTGTCCCACGTACTAATACGCCCCCGAGCTGGGTCAGTCAACCTAAAGAGGGTGTACAACGTGGGGAGAGATTAGTGCCTTAGGGCTGGAAAAGTTGGGCCCCATAAGTTATCAAACAAGGCTGAAATAGGGGACCGGCACATACAGCAAGGCTATATCATGTGCCTGTCCATGTGCCTGTCCCCCTCGGACTTCCCACCGGCAGATCTAGGTTCTCAGGGACTGGCACTTGCATGTGCCTGTCCATCTGTCTGTCCCTTTCAGGGACCGGCAGATCTAGTTTCTCAGGGACTGGCACTTGCATGTGCCTGTCCATGTGCCTGTCCCTCTCGGACTTCCCACCGGCAGATCTAGTTTTTCAGGGACAGGCACTTGCATGTGCCTATCCATGTGCCAGTCTTGCTGTTCATGCCATTCTGAGAATGGTTTTACCTTGGGGTAAAATGGGGTATTCTTAGGGGTTTTTAGAGGTCTCTTTGGCCATCAAAACAACTCAATCAAGGTACCATAGCACACCCCCAACATGGGTTTGTAAACCCAATGATCGTTTGATTGGGTTTTCCTCCATTAAAATACACATGGGAAGGGAACTCATGGGTTTGGGTATTGGGGTTTGAAAGTGTCTTTAATCAATGTTATTTAACACCCCTTAAACCACACATCTACGGTCTTCCATGAGGGTTGGTGAAACCCATAAATGGAGGTAAATCCCCAACTTAGGGTTCATAAATGGAGAAGGGTGAATGGGTTTAAGGTAGGGTTAGGTGCTTCATAGTTAAGCATCAAGGATTGACCATTAATGGCTCTTCTAATAAGGTAGGTGAAGCATTCATGGCTCATAATTCCAAACCCTAGGTCTATAAATTAGGAAGTGAGAGAGAGAGAGAGAGAGACAATGCTCACCAATGTAGGAGAGCAAGCTTGGGTTCCACCTCTCTCCTTTCTTCTTCTTCTTTCTTCTCCTTCTGCCTTCTTCTTCTTCTTCTTCTTCTTTTTCTTCTTCTTTTTCTTCTTCTTCTTCTTCCATTCCTTCTCTCCTTTCTTCTCCACGATTTTGGTTTTCTATTATGAGGTGAATAGTGGTTTGACCCCTATTTACCTCACTTTAGTCTTAGGTCATGTTTGGTTAGTCTTAAGTTCTTAGGACCATTTGCTTAGGGGCTTATTTGGTTAGGTGAAAGCCTAAGGTCTAGTTTAAGTCATTGGGCCATTGGATCCACTTGGGCCCATGGCCCATGGCCTAAGTTCTAGTTACAAATAGAAAGAGGCTAAGGTCCTAAGCCAAAGCCCATTCTAGTTCTTATGCTTATTAATGGTATGCGGATAGTGACTTACTCCCAGTCATTGCTAAGTGGATAAGGGCGATTCAGGTGCGGGCCCCGTAAATCCCCATCATAAGGGAATTCTTAGAATATGCTTTCGTGGATGATTTTCCCCCTTGTCTCTGATGGTGAATCTTTCCTCGACAACTTCCCCCATTTCGTGGTTGACAGTCTTGTGTGATGGCTTGAGTATTATGACCCACAGTTCACGAGTGTACTCCACTCCCAGTTCTACACAAAAAGTTCAAACCAGACCGGTGGTCAGATCGGGTTTCAAACCGGGTTTTGGGCACAGATTTAACATCCTCCCCACCTTATAAGAATTTCATCCTCAAAATTGAGATGTACCTGTCATGTTGAATAGATGGGGATGTGTTGCTCGAATCTTGCTCTCGCACTCCCAAGATGCCTCCTCGTCAGAATGGTTTCTCCATCATACCTTAACATAAGAGACGACACGATTTCAAAGATTATACTCATTCCTCTCAAGAATCTTCACAAGCTCCTCGACGTAAGTCAGGTCCTTGGAGAGTTCAGGTAATTCTTGGGTCAACATGTGGGCTGGATCCGCAATGTACTTCCTCAACATAGATATGTGAAATACATCATGAACACCAACTAAAGATGGGGGCAGTGCCAACCTGTATGCCACTGGTCCAATCCTTGCCAGGATTTCATATGGTTCGATGTACCTAGGGCTCAGTTTTCCCTTCTTACCAAATAGCAGCACGCCTTTCGTTGGTGATACCCGAAGGAACACCTTATCACCTATAGTGAACTCAAGGTCCTTTCTCTTCAAGTTAGCATAGCTTTTCTGCCTTGACTGCGCCGCCTTGATTCAGTCTCTAATCAAATCTACCTTTTCATATGTGGCTTGTATCAAATCGGGCCCCAAAATTCTTCGCTCACCAACCTCGTCCCAGTACAGTGGTGTCCTACATTTTCTGCCATACTGTGCTTCGTACGGTGCCATACCAATGGTAGCTTGGTAACTATTGTTGTAAGCAAATTCAATAAGTGAGATATGTTCATCCCAACTGCCCTTCAAATCAATGGCATAAGCCCTGAGCATGTCTTCCAGTGTCTGTATGGTCCTCTCTGCTTGCCCATCGGTCTGTGGGTGGAAGGCCGTGCTAAAGTTCAATAGTGTGCCCATAGCCTTCTGAAAACCATCCCAAAATCTGGATGTGGACCTGGGATCACGATCGGAGATGATGCTTATTGGAACCCCATGCAGGCGAACAATATTGTCGATGTATAGCTTTGCTAGCTTTTCCATAGGGTAAGTCACCTTAATCGGAATGAAGTGTGCGGTCTTGGTGAGCCGATCCACAATCACCCATATGGCATCAACACCCCTAACTATACGGGGTAACCCTGTGACAAAGTCCATGGTGATGTGTTCCCAGTTCCACTCTGGGATGGGAAGCGACTGTAGTAATCCGTAGGGTCGATGTCTCTCCACCTTTACCTTCTGACAGGTGAGGCATTTCGATACAAATGTTGCCACATCAACTTTCATGCCTATCCACCAAAAGTGTAGCTTCAAATCCTTGTACATCTTGGTGCTGTCGGGATGTACTGAGTATGGAGAACAATGGGCTTCACTCACAATTTCTTCCCTCAATTTCTCATCATTGGGTACACACAACCTACCCCCCTAAATCGAAGGATGCCATTTTCGGATAAAGTAAAATCTGGTTCCTCCTGCGTCTCTTTCCGAATGCCATCCATCACTTTTGAAATTCTGCATTAGTAGGTTGGGCTACTTTGATCTTCTCTGTTAATGTGGGTTGTATTGTCAGGGCGGCGAATAACATAGTAGCATCACCAACTAACACTTCCAACTCCATTCTTCTAGCCTCCTCCATGAGCTGCCCATTGACTGTTAAGGCTGCCAAGGAAAGGATTTGTGATTTCCTACTAAATGCATCTGCCACCACATTGGCTTTGCCTGGATGGTGCCGGATAGAGGGGTTAAAACTGTGCTCAACTTTCGCTCTGGGACTACTTAGTTATTTAGCTTAAACTAAGTTGTATTGATTTGTCCTCTAATAGTATCCACCTTACACAATGGTATAAATCAATTCCGATTTAGTTAATATAAAGTCCAGTGTATATAAGGACCAAGTGAAAGTCAAACTCTGAGCTTATACTTCTAGAAATAGAGAGACACAACTATTTCCATATACTTTGTCCAGTATCTGTACTCCTAAAATTTTGGGTTGAATGACACAAGGCTGTACTACTTTGCTTACCTGGCTTTTCCTATGAGGACTTTCACTTTCGATCCTCCAATACCTAACTCAGCTTTAGAATGAATTGAAACATTGATGGAATCCTTACTGTTCACTCCCAATAACTGAGGGGACATTCAGGGACCCATTACTCCACTTATATCTATTGTTGAGCAAAGTTTTGTCGAATCCTTCAGTTCCAGTTCCTTTTAGTTCTTGACTGCACTTGGCTACACTAACACCCGATATAATACTGTTCATCAACTTAAATTGCTAGATCTATCATTCTCTTCCAACTACATGATATAATCCATACCTCCTAGCATCCGTCCTAAATTATCCTTTCTAGATATCCATCGGTTCGTGGGTGTATAGACATATCGAGATTCAACTACGTGCCTATATATATATATATATATATTTTTTCACCGTCCCTTCAGAATCTAGACACAAATCTGGGGTTTCCTACTGGACAAGGTCCTTGAACGTACCAGGCCCATACACCAAGCCAATCCCAGCATTCCCGGTAGATTTACCAACAAGTCCTAAAAATGGCTCTCCTGAGAGACATGTGGGGCCATAGGCTTACCCAAGGGTACTTAGGACCAATACTCAAAATTTTTAGGTGGTTCCCAAAGAAAGCCCGGGCCAGTCACTGAGGCCACGAGAAAAATGAAAGATAATTTCCACCTAATCATTAGCCTACGTAACAAGTCCTACGGAGAGTCTCTCACCGACAGCTAGCTTACGCAAGTTAGAATTACAACTAACGACCGTGGGTGACTAAATTGAGTCGAAAACTCTAAAATCAATAATGCGTGCACAAGTGATAGGTATAGACATAAGGTACCTGACGCAATGAAATTTACCTTATTGTCATGGTAACAATGTAAGGAAAATAATGAATGCTAAGCATTAGTGAGTTAGGTAAGGTACCTGCCACTGCGCCTGATGATGACTCTGCCTCATCTGTAGGCATGTTGAATACACTCCCCTAGGGTTGCATGGGACCGATGGCTTGCAGGTTTGGCACATACATGGGCTTACTGTATGAGCAAGTCTTGGACATATGCCCCCGCTTGTTGCAGTTGTAGCAACGAATGCCCAGGTGATGAGTTCGAGGTGTTTATGAAAAGGCATGGGATTTTCAAAAAAGTGTCCTTATCTCGTATTAGACATGTGGATGCGATGTTGAGGGTCGTGACCTTTGAACCGGTACCTATTTTGACATATGTACATTTTCGATTTAAACCAGACAGGGTGGGTCATTTGGGGTTATTTGGGGGCATTTCTATAGTTTTTTGGGCTGGGGATTTTCTAAAAAGAGTCCTTATCTCTTATTAGACGTGTGGATGCGATGTTGAGGGTCGTGACCTTCGAGTCAATACCTATTTCGGCATATGTACATTTTCGATTTAAACCAGACCGGGTGGGTCATTTGGGTTATTTACGGGCTTTTCTGTACTTTTTTGGGCTTGGGATTTTCTAAAAAGTGTCCTTATCTGTTATTAGACGTGTGGATACGATGTTGGGGGTCGTGACCTTCGAATCGATACCTATTTCGACATATGTACATTTTCGGTTTAAACCAGACTGGGTGGGTGATTCGGTCTTATTTGGGGGTTTTTCTGTACTATTTTGGGCTGGGGCTTTTCAAAATAGTGTCCTTATCTCTTATTAGACGTGTGGATGCAATGTTGAGGGTTGTGACCTTCGAATCGATACCAATTTTGACATATGTACATTTACGATTTAACTAGACCGGGTGGGTCGTTTGGGGTTATTTGGGGGCATTTCTATATTTTTTGGGCTTGGGATTTTCTAAAAAGTGTCCTTATCTCTTATTAAAATCCCAAACCCAAAAAAGTACAAAAATGCCCCCAAATAACCCCAAACGACCCACCCGGTCTGGTTTAAACAGAAAATGAACATATGCAAAAATAGGTATCGGTTCGAAGGTTACGACCCTCAACATCGGATCCACACATCAAATAAGAGATAAGGACACTTTTTAGAAAATACCAAACCCAAAAAAGTACAGAAATCCCCCCAAATAACCCCAAACGACCCACCCAGCCTCGTTTAAACAGAAAATAAACATATGAGGAAATAGGTATCGGTTCAAAGGTTACGACCCTCAACATCGGATCCACACGTCTAATAAGAGATAAGGACACTTTTTAGAAAATACCAAACCCAAAAAAGTACAGAAATCCCCCCAAATAACCCCAAACGACCCACCTGGGCTAGTTTAAAACGAAAATGAACATATGTCGAAATAGGAATCGATTCAATGGTCACGACCCTCAACATCGCAACCACACGTCTAATAAGAAATAAGCACACCTTTTCAAAAATCCTAGGCCAAAAAAAGTACAGAAATGCCCCCAAATAACCCCAAACGACCTACCCAATCTGGTTTAAATCGAAAATGAACATATGCCAAAATAGGTATCGATTCAAAGGTTACGACCCTCAACACTGCATCCACACGTCTAATACAGAAATGCCCCTAAATAAACCCGAACGACCCACCCGGTCTGGTTTGAATCGAAAATGAACATATGCCGAAATAGGTATCGATTCGAAGGTTACGACCCTCAACATCGCATCCACACATCTAATAAGAGATTAGGACACTTTTTAGAAAATACCAACACGGTCTTATTTGAACCAAAATAACCCCAAAGTATAGAAATGCCCCCCCAAATAACCCCAAAAGACCCACACGGTCTTATTTGAACCAAAAATGAACATATGTCGAAATATGCATCGATTCTAAGGTCACGACCCTCAACATCGTATCCACACTTCTAATTAGTGATAAGGACACTTTTTAGAAATTCTAAACCCAAAAAAGTACAAAAATGCCCTCAAATAACCCCAAACGACCCACCCGGTCTGGTTTAAACCGAAAATGAACATATGCCGAAATAGGTATTGATTCGATGGACATGACCCTCAACATCGCATCCACACATCTAATAAGAGATAAGGACACTTTTAGAAATCCTAAACCCAAAAAAGTACAGAAATGCTCGCAAATAACCCCTAACAACCCACCCGGTCTGGCTTGAACCGAAAATGAACATATGTTGAAATATGTATCGATTCGAAGGTCACGACCCTCAACATCGCATCCACACGTCTAATTAGCGATAAATACACTTTTTAGAAATCCGAAACCCAAAAAAGTACAGAAATGCCCCCAAATAACCCCAAACGACCCATCAGGTCTGGTTTTAACCAAAAATGAACATATAGTATTGGTTCGATGGACACGACCCTCAACATCGCATCCACATGTCAAATAAGAGATAAGGACATTTTTTAGAAAATTCAAAGCCCAAAAAAGTACAGAAATGCCCCCAAATAACCCCAAACGACCCACCCAGCCTTGGTTAAATAAAAAATGAACATATGCCGAAATCAGTATCGATTCGAAGGTCACAACCCTCAACATCACATGCACACGTCTAATAAAAGATAAGGACACTTTTTAGAAAATACCAAACCAAAAAAAGTACAGAAATGCCGCCAAATAACCCCAAACGACCCACCCGGCCTGGTTTTAAGCCAAAAATGAACATATGCCGAAATAGGTATCGATTCCATGTACACAACCCTCAACATCGCATCCACACGTCTAATAAGAGATAAGGACACTTTTTAGAAATCCTAAACCCAAAAGAGTACAGAAATCCTGGCAAATAACCCCTAACAACCCACCCGGTCAGGTTTGAACAAAAAATGAACATATGTCAAAATATGTATCGATTCGAAGGTCAAGACCCTCAACATCGCATCCACACCGCTAATTAGCGTTAAGTATACTTTTTAGAAAGCCTAAACCCAAAAAAGTACAGAAATGCCCCCAAATAACCCCAAACGACCCACCGGGTCTAGATTAAACTAAAAATGAAAAATAGTATCGGTTCGATGGACACGACCCTCAACATCGCATCCACACGTTTAATAAGAGATAAGGACACTTTTTAAAAAATCCAAAGCCCAAAAAAGTATAGAAATGCCCCCAAATAACCCCAAAAGACCCACCCGGTCTAGGTTAAACCGAAAATGAACATATGTCAAAATAGGTATCGATTCGAAGGTCACGACCCTCAACATCGGATGCACACGTCTACTAAAAGATAAGGACACCTTACAGAAAATACCAAACCTAAAAAAGTACAGAAATGCCACCAAATAACCCAAAACGAACCACCCGGTTTAGTATAAACCAAAAATGAACATATGCCGAAATAGGTATCGATTCGAAGGTCACGACCCTCAACATTGCATCCACAGCTCTAATTAGAAAAAAGGACACTTTTAAGAAAATCCCAAACCCAAAAAAGTACAGAAATGCCCCTAAATAACCCCAAACGACCCACCCGATCAGGTTTAGACCGAAAATGAACATATGCGGAAATAGGTATCGACTCGAAGGTTACGACCCTCAACATCGCATCCACATGTCTAATAAGAGATAAGGACCATTTATAGAAAATACCAAACCCAAAAAATACAGAAATGCCCCCAAATAACCCCGAATGACCCACCCAGTCTAGTTTAAACCGAAAATGAACATATGTCGAAATAGGAATCGATTCGGAGGTCACGACTGTCAACTTTGCATCCACACGTCTAATAAGAGATAAGGACACCTTTTAAAGTACAGAAATGCACATAAATAACCCCAAACGACCCACCCGATCTGCTTTAAACCGAAAATGACATATGCATAAATAGGTATCGATTCGAAGGTCACGATCCTCAACATCGCATCCTCACGTCTAATAAGAGATAAGGGCACTTTGTAGAGAATAAAAAACCAAAAAAAGTATAGAAATGCCCGCAAATAACCCCTAACGACCCTCCTGGTCTGGTTTGAACCGAAAAAGAACATATGTCGAAATATGTATCGATTCGAAGGTCACGACCCGCAACATCGCATCCACACGTCTAATTAGTGATAAGGACACTTTTTAAAAATCCTATTCCCAAAAAAGTACAGAAATGCCCTCAAATAACCATAAACAACCCACCCGGTCTGGTATATACCAAAAATGAACATATGTCAAAATACATATCGATTCGAAGGTCACAACCCTCAACATTGCATCCACACGTCTAATCAGAGATAAGGACACCTTTTAGAAAATCTCAAGCCCAAAAAAGTATAGAAATGCCCCCAAATAACCCCAAACAACCCACCCAGTCTGGGTTAAACTGATAATGAACATATGTTGAAATAGGTATAGATACCAAGGTCACGACCCTCAACATCGCATGCACATGTTTAGTAAGAGATATGGACACTTTTTAGAGAATATCAAACCCAAAAAAGTCCACAAATGCTGCCAAATAACACGAAACGACCCACCCAGTCTGATTTAAACCAAAAATGAAAAGTTGCCGAAATAGATATTGATTTGAAGGTCACGAGCCTCAACATCGCATCCACACGTCT
The DNA here is from genome assembly GCF_018873765.1 of Telopea speciosissima. Classification (NCBI taxonomy): domain Eukaryota; kingdom Viridiplantae; phylum Streptophyta; class Magnoliopsida; order Proteales; family Proteaceae; genus Telopea; species Telopea speciosissima. The sequence goes on from NW_025317712.1 coordinate 19,783, forward strand.
AATAAGAGATAAGGACACTTTTTAGAAAATACGAAACCCAAAAATGTACAGAAATGCCCCCATATAACCCAAAATTACCCACCCGGTCTGGTTTAAATCGAAAATGAACATATGTCGAAATAGGTATCGATTCGAAGGTCACGACCCTCAACATAGCATCCACACATCTAATTAGAGATAAGGACGCTTTTTAGAAAATACCAAACCCAAAAAAGTACAGAAATGCCCCCAAACGACCCACCCGATCTGGTTTAAATAAAAAATGAACGTATGACGAAATAGGAATCGATCCAAAAGTCACGACCCTCAATATCGTATCCGCACGTCTAATAAGAGATAAGAACACTTTTTAGAAAATACCAAACCCAAAAAAGTGCAGAAATGCCCCCAAATAACCCAAAACCACCAACTCGGTCTGGTTTATACCGAAAATGAACATATGCCAAAATAGATATTGATTCGAAGGTCACAACCCTGAACATCGCATCCACACGTCTAATAGGAGATAAGGAAACATTTAGAAAATACCAAACCCAAAAAAGTATAAAAATGCCAGAAAATAAACCCAAACGACCAACCCGGTTTGGTTTAAACCGAAAATGAACATATGTCGAAATAGGTATCGATTCAAAGGTCACGACCCTCAACATCGCATCCACACGTCTAAATAGTGATAACGACACTTTTTATAAAATCATAATCCCTAAAAAGTACAAAAATGCCCCCAAATAACCCCAAACGACCCACCCGGTCTGGTTTAAACAAAAAATGAACATATGCAGAAATATGTATTGATTCGAAGGTCACGACCCACAACATTGCATCCACATGTTTAATAACAGATAAGGACACTTTTTAGAAAATCCCAAGCCCAAAAAAGTACAGAAAAGCCCCCAAATATCCCTAAACGACCCACCCGGTCTGGTTTAAACCGAAAATGAACATATGTCGAAATATGTATCCATTCGAAGTTTACGACCCTCAACATCGCATCCACACATCTAATAAGAGATAATGACACTTTTTAGAAAATACCAAATCCAAAAAAGTATAGAAATGCCCCCCAAATAACCCCTAACGACCCACCCGGTCTGGTTTGAACCGAAAATGAACATATGTCGAAATATGTATCGATTCGAAGGTTACGACCCTCAACATCGCATCCACACTTCTAATTAGTGATAAGGACACTTTTTAGAAATCCTAAACCTAAAAAAATACAAAAATACCCCCAAATAACCCCAAACAACCCACCCGATCTAATTTAAATCGAAAATCAACATATGCCGAAATAGGTATCGATTCGATGGACACGACCCTCAACATCGCAGCCACACGTCGAATAAGAGATAAGGACACTTTTTTGAAATCCTATACCCAAAAAAGTACAGAAATGCCCGTAAATAACCCCTCACAACCCTCCCGGTCTGGTTTAAATAGAAAATGAGCATATGTCGACATATGTATCGATTCGAAGGTCACGACCCTCAACATCGCATGCACACGTTTAGTAAGAGATATGGACACTTTTTAGAGAATACCAAACCCAAAAAAGTCCACAAATGCTGCCAAATAACACGAAACAACCCACCCAGTCTGATTTAAACCAAAAATGAACAGTTGCCAAAATAGATATCGATTCGAAGGTCACGCGCCTCAACATCGCATCCACACGTCTAATAAGAGATAAGGACACTTTTTAGAAAATACGAAACCCAAAAAAGTACAGAAAAGCCCCCAAATATCCCCAAACGACCCACCCGGTCTGGTTTAAACCGAAAATGAACATATGTCGAAATATATATCCATTCGAAGGTTACGACCCTCAACATCGCATCCACACGTCTAATAAGAGATAAGGACACTTTTTAGAAAATACCAAATCCAAAAAAGTATAGAAATGCCCCCCAAATAACCCCTAACGACCCACCCGGTCTGGTTTGAACCAAAAATGAACATATGTCGAAATATGTATCGATTCGAAGGTTACGACCCTCAACATCGCATCCACACTTCTAATTAGTGATAAGGACACTTTTTAGAAATCCTAAACCCAAAAAATACAAAAATACCCCCAAATAACCCCAAACAACCCACCCGATCTGATTTAAATCGAAAATCAACATATGCCGAAATAGGTATCGATTCGATGGACACGACCCTCAACATCGCAGCCACACGTCGAATAAGAGATAAGGACACTTTTTTGAAATCCTAAACCCAAAAAAGTACAGAAATGCCCGCAAATAACCCCTCACAACCCGCCCGGTCTGGTTTGAATAGAAAATGAGCATATGTCGACATATGTATCGATTCGAAGGTCACGACCCTCAACATCGCATCCACACGTCTAATTAGCGATAAATACACTTTTTAGAAATCCTAAACCCAAAAAGTATAGAAATGCCCCCAAATAACCCCAAAAGACCCACCGGGTCTAGTTTAAACCAAAAATGAACATATAGTATTGGTTCGATGAACACGACCCTCAACATCGAATCCACACGTCTAATTAGAGATAATGACACTTTTTAGAAAATTCGAAGCCCAAAAAAGTATAGAATGCCCCCAAATAACCCCAAACGACCCACCCGGTCTTGGTTAAATCAAAAAATGAACATATGTCAAAATCGGTATCGATTCGAAGGTCACGACCCTCAACATCACATGCACACGTCTAATAAAAGATAAGGGCACTTTTCAAAAAATACCAAACCTAAAAAAGTACAGAAATGCCGCCAAATAACCCCAAATGACCCACCCGGTCTGGTTTAAACCGAAAATGAACATATGCCGAAATAGGTACCGATTGGATGGACACGACCCTCAACATCGCATCCACACGTCTAATAAGAGATAAGGACACTTTTTAGAAATCCTTAACCCAAAAAAGTACAAAAATCCCCTCAAATAGGTTTGAACCAAAAATGGAAAAATGTCGAAATATGTATTGATTCGAAGGTCACGACCCTCAACATCGTTTCCACACGGCTAATTAGCGATAAGTACACTTTTTAGAAATCCTAAACCAAAAAAGTACAGAAATGCCCCCAAATAACCCCAAACGACCCACCGGGTCTGGTTTAAACCGAAAATGAACATATAGTATCGGTTCGATGGACACGACCCTCAACATCGCATCCACACGTCTAATAAGAGATAAGGACACTTTTTAGAAAATCCGAAGCCCAAAAAACTATAGAAATACCCCCGATTAACCCCGAACGACCCACCCTGTAAGGTTTAAACAAAAAATGAACATATGTCGAAATAGGTATCTATTCGAAGGTCACGACCCTCAACATCGCATCCCTGCGTCTAATAAGAGATAAGGACACTTGTTAGAAATTTTCAAGTCCAAAAAATTACAAAAATGCCCCCAAATAACCCCAAACGACCCACCCGGTCTAGTTTAAATCGAAAATAAAATATGCCAAAATAGGTATCGATTCGAAGCTCACGACTCTCAACATTGCATCCACACTTCTAATAAGAGATAAGGACACTTTTCAGAAAATACCAAACCCAAAAAAGTACAAAAATGCCGCCAAATAACCCCAAACAACCCACCCGATCTGGTTTAAATCGAAAATGAACATATGTCAAAATAGGTATCGATTCGAAGGTCACGACCCTCAACATCGTCTCCACACGTCTAATTAGTGATAAGGACACTTTTTATAAAATCCTAAACCCTAAAAAGTACAGAAATGCCCCCAAATAACCCTAAACGACCCACCCGGTCTGGTTTAAACCAAAAATGAACATATGCCAAAACAGGTATCGATTCAAAGGGCACGACCCTCAATATCGCATCCGCATGTCTAATAAGAGATAAGAACACTTTTAAGAAAATACCAAACCCAAAAAATTACAAAAATGCCCCCAAATAACCCAAAACCACCCACTCAGTCTTGTTTATACCGAATATGAACATATGCCAAAATAGATATCGATTCGAAGGTCACAACCCTCAACATTGCATCCACACATCTAATAAGAGATAAGGAAATATTTTGGAAATACCGAACCCAAAAAAGTATAGAAATGCCGCTAAATAAACCCAAACGACCAACCCGATTTGGTTTAAACCGAAAATGGAAATATGTCGAAATAGGTATCGATTCGAAGGTCACGACCCTCAACATCACATCCACACGTCTAATTAGTGATAAGGACACTTTTTATAAAATTTTAAACCCTAAAAAGTAACGAAATGTCTCCCAAATAACCCCAAACGACCCACCCGGTCTGGTTTAAACAAAAAATGAACATATGCCCAAATAGGTATCGATTCAAAGGTCACAACCTTCAACATCGTATCCACACGTCTAACAAGAGATAAGGACAGGTCTTAGAAAATACCAAACCCAAAAAAGTATAGAAATACCCCCGAATAACCCCAAATGACCCACCCGGTATGGTTTAAACCGAAAATGAACATATGTCGAAATAGGTATCTATTTGAAGGTCACGACCCTCAACATCGCATCCCCACGTCTAATAAGAGATAAGGACTCTTTTTAAAAATTTTCAAGTAAAAAATATTATAGAAATGCCCTCAAATAACCCCAAACGACCCACCCGGTCTGGGTTAAATCGAAAATGAAGATATGCCGAAATAGGAATCGATTCAAAGCTCACGACTCTCAACATCGCATCCACACGTCTAATCAAAGATAAGCACACTTTTTAGAAAACACCAAACCCAAAAAGGTACAAAAATGCTGCCAAATAACCCCCAAACAACCCACCCGATCTGGTTTAAACCAAAAATGAACATATGTCAAAATAGGTATCGATTCGAAGGTCATGACCCTCAACATCGCATCCACACGTCTAATTAGTGATAAGGACACTTTTTATAAAATTCTAAACCCTAAAGAGTACAGAAATGCCACCAAATAGCCCCTACCGACCCACCGGGTCTGGTTTAAATAAAAAATGAACATATGCCGAAATAGGTATCGATTCGAAGGTCATGACCCTCAACATCGCATCAACACGTCTAATAAGAGATAAGGACACTTTTTAGAAATCCTAAACCCAAAAAAGTACAGAAATGCCCGCAAATAACCCCTAACAACCCACCTGATTAGGTTTGAACCGAAAATGAACATATGTCGAAATATGTATCGATTCGAAGGTTACGACCCTCAACATCGCATCCACACGTCTAATAAGAGATAAGCACACTTTTTAGAAAATATCAAATCCAAAAGAGTACACAAATGCCCCCCAAATAACCCCTAACGACCCTCCCGGTCTGGTTTGAACCGAAAATGAACATATAGTATCGGTTCGATGGACACGACCCTCAACATCGAATCCACACGTCTAATAAGAGATAAGGACACTTTTTAGAGAATCCAAAGCCCAAAAAGTATAGAAATGCCCCCAAATAACCCCAAATGACTCACCCCATCTTGGTTAAACCGAAAATGAACATATGTCAAAATCGGTATCGATTTGAAGGTCACGACCCTCAACATCTCACGCACACGTCTAATAAAAGATAAGGACATTTTCAGAAAATAACAAACCTAAAAAAGTACAGAAATGCAGCCAAATAACCTCAAACGACCCACCCAGTCTGGTTTAAATCAAAAATGAATATATGCCGAAATACATACCGATTCGATGGACACGACCCTTAACATCGCATCCACACGTCTAACAAGAGATAAGGACACTTTCTAGAAATCCTAAACCCAAAAAAGTACATAAATCCCTGCAAATAACCCCAAATGACCCACCGGGCCTGGTTTAAATCGAAAATGAACACATAGTATCAGTTCGATTGGCACGACCCTCAATATCGCATCCACAGGTCTAATAAGAGATAAGGACACTTTTTCAAAAATCCGAAGCCCAAAAAAGTATAGAAATGCCCCCAAATAACCCCAAAAGACCCACCCGGTCTGGGTTAAACAAAAAATGAACATATGTCGAAATAGGTATTGATTCGAAGGACACAACCCTCAACATCGCATCCACACGTCTAATGAGAGATAAGGACACCTTTTAGAAAATCCCAAGCCCAACAAAGTACAGAAATGCACCCAAATAACCCCAAACTACCCACCCGATCTGGTTTAAACTGAAAATGAACACATGCCGAAATAGGTATCGATTCGAAGGTCATGACCCTCAACATCGCATCCACACGTCTAATAAGAGATAAGGGCACTTTGCAAAAAATACCAAACCCAAAAAAGTGTAGAAATGCCCCCAAATAACCCTAAACGACCCACCCGGTCTGGTTTAAATAAAAAATGAACATATGTCAAAATAGGTATTTCGAAGGTCACGACCCTCAATACAATATCCACAAGTATAATTAGAGATAAGGGCACTTTTTAGAAAATACCAATCCCAAAAAAGTATAGAAATGCCTCCAAATAACCCCAAATGACCCACCCAATCTGGTTTAAATAAAAAATGAACATATATCGAAATAAACATCGATTCGAAGGTCATGACCCTCAATATTGCATCCACACGTCTAATTAGAAATAAGGACACTTTTTAAAAAATCCCAAACCCAAAAAAGTACAGAAATGCCCCCAAATAACCACGAATGACCCACCCGGTCTGATTTAAACCGAAAATGAACATATGCGGAAATAGGTATCGATTCGAAGGTTACGACCCTCAACATCGCTTCCAAACGTCTAATAAGAGATAAGGATACTTTTTAGAAAATACCAAACCCAAAAAAGTACAGAAATGCCCCCAAATAACCCAAACGACCCACACGGTCTAGTTTAAACCGAAAATGAACATATGTCAAAATAGTAATCGATTCGAAGGTCACGACCGTCAACATCACATCCACACATCTAAGAAGAGATAAGGACACTTTTTAGAAAATCCCAAGCCCAGAAAAGTATAGAAATGCCCCCAAATAACCCAAAAACGACCCACCCGGTCTGGTTTAAATCGAAAATGAACAAATGTCGAGATAGGTATTGATTCGAAGGTCACGACCCTCAACATCGCATCCGCACGTCTAATGAGAGATAAGGACACCATTTAGAAAATCCTAAGCCCAAAAAAGTATAGAAATGCACCCAAATAACCCCAAACGATTCACCTAGTCTGGATTAAACCGAAAATGAACATCTGCCAAAATTGGTATCGATTCGAAGGTCACGACCCTCAACATCGCATCCACACGTCTAATAAGAGATAAGGACACTTTTTAGAAAATACCAAACCAAAAAAGGCACAGAAATGCCCCCAAATAACCCCAAAGGACCCACCCGGTCTAGTTTAAATCGAAAATGAACATATGTCGAAATAGTACTCGATTCGAAGGTCACGACTGTCAACATTACATCCACACATCCAAAAAGAGATAAGGACACTTTTTAGAAAGTCCTAAGCCCAGAAAAGTACAGAAATGCCCCCAAATAACCCCAAACGACCCACCCAGTCTGGTTTAAACAAAAAATAAACATATGTCGAGATAGGTATTGATTCGAAGGTCACGACCCTCAACATCGCATCCACACGTCTAATGAGAGATAAGGACACATTTTAGAAAATCCCAAGCCCAAAAAAGTACAGAAATGCACCCAAATAATCCCAAACGACCTACCCGGTCTGGTTTAAACCAAAAATGAACATATACCAAAATAGGTATCGATTCAAAGGTCATGACCCTCAACATCGCATCCACACATCTAATAAGAGATAAGGAAACTTTTTAGAAAATCCCAAGCCCAAAAAAGTACAGAAATGCACCCAAATAATCCCAAACGACCTACCCGGTCTGGTTTAAACCAAAAATGAACATATACCAAAATAGGTATCGATTCAAAGGTCATGACCCTCAACATCGCATCCACACATCTAATAAGAGATAAGGAAACTTTTTAGAAAATAACAAACCCAAAAAAGTATAGAAATGCCCCCAAATAAACCTAAACGACCCACCTAGTCTGGTTTAAATAAAAAATGAACATATATCAAAATAGGTATCGATTCGAAGGTCACAACCCTCAATATATTATCCACAAGTCTAATTAGAGATAAGGGCCCTTTTTAGAAAATACCAAGCCCAAAAAAGTACAAAAATGCCTCCAAATAACCCCAAATGACCCACCTAGTCTGGTTTAAATCGAAAATGAACATATATCGAAATAGACATCGATTCGAAGGTCACAACCCTCAACATTGCATCCACACGTCTAATTAGAAATAAGGACACTTTTTAGAAAATCCCAAACCCAAAAAAGTATAGAAATGTCCCCAAATAACCCCAAACGACCCACCCGGCCTGGTTTAAATCGAAAATGAACATATGTCAAAATAGTAATCGATTCGAAGGTCACGACCGTCAACATCACATCCACACATCTAAGAACAGATAAGGACACTTTTTAGAAAATCCCAAGCCCAAAAAAGTACAGAAATGCCCCTAAATAACCCCAAACGACCCACCCGGTCTGGTTTAAACTAAAAATGATCATATGTCAAGATAGGTATTGATTCGAAGGTCACGACCCTCAACATCGCATCCACACATCTAATGAGAGATCAGGACACCTTTTAGAAAATCCCAAGCCTAAAAAAGTATAGAAATGCACCCAAATAACCCCAAACGACCCACCCGGTCTGGATTAAACCGAAAATAAACATCTGCCAAAATAGGTATCGATTCAAAGGTCACTACCATCAACATTGCATCCACACGTCTAATAAGAGATAAGGACACTTTTTAGAAAATACGAAACCAAAAAAAGTACAAAAATGCCCACAAATAACCCCTAACGACCTACCTGGTCTGGTTTGAACCGAAAAAGAACATAAGCCAAAATATGTATCGATTCGAAGCTCACGAACCCCAACATCGCATCCATACGTCTAATTAGTGATAAGGACACTTTTTAGAAATCCTAAACCCAAAAAAGTATAAAAATGCCCTCAAATAACCCCAAACGACCCACCCGGTCTGGTTTAAATAAAAAATGAACATATGCCAAAAGAGGTATCAATTCGATGGACACGACCCTCAACATCGAATACACACATTTAATAAGAGATAAGGACACTTTTTAGAAAATCCCAAGCCCAAAAAAGTATAGAAATGCCCCCAAATAACCCCAAACGACCCACCCGGTCTGAGTTCAACCGAAAATGAATATATGTCGAAATAGGTATTGATTTGAAGGTCACGACCCTCAACATCGCGTCCACACGTCTAAAAAGAGATAAGGACAATTTTTAGAAAATAGCAAACCAAAAAAGTATAGAAATAGCCCCAAATATCCCCAAACGTCCCACCCGGTCTGATTTAAACTGAAAATGAACATATGTCGAAATAGGTATCGATTCGAAGGTCACGACCCTCAACATAGCATGCACACATCTAATAAAAGATAAGGACACTTTTCAGAAAATACCAAACCCAAAAAAGTATAGAAATGCCACCAAATAACCCCAAACGACCCACCCGGTCTGGTTTAAATAAAAAATGAACATATGCCAAAATAGGTATCAATTCAAAGGTCATGACCCTCAACATCGCATCCACACATCCAATAAGAGATAAGGACACTTTTTAGAAAATACCAAACCTAAAAAATTATAGAAATGCCCCCAAATAACCCCAAACGACCCACCCGGTCTGGTTTAAATCGAAAATGAACATATGTCGAAATAGGTATCAATTCGAAAGTCACGACCCTCAACATATTATCCACAAGGGTAATTAGAGATGATGACACTTTTTAGAAAATACCAAACCCAAAAAAAGTACAGAAATGCCTCCAAATAACCCCAAATGACCCACCCAGTCTGGTTTAAATCGAAAATGAACATATATCGAAATAGACATCGATTCAGAGGTCACGACCCTCAACATTGCATCCACACGTCTAATTAGAAATAAGGACATATTTTAGAAAATCCCAAACCTAAAAAAGTACAGAAATGCCCCAAAATAACCCCAAACGACCCACCCGGTCAGGTTTAAATCGAAAATGAACATATGCGGAAATTGGTATCGATTCGAAGGTTACGACCCTCAACATCGCTTCCAAACGTCTAATAAGAGATAATGACACTTTTTTGAAAATACCAAACCCAAAAAGTACAGAAATGCCCCCAAATAACCCCAACCGACCCACCCGGTCTAGTTTAAACCGAAAATGAATATATGTCAAAATAGTAATCGATTCAAAGGTCACGCCCGTCAACATCACATCCACACATCTAAGAAGAGATAAGGACACTTTTTAGAAAATCCCAAGCCCAGAAAAGTATAGAAATGCACCCAAATAACCCCAAACGACCCACCCGATCTTGATTAAACCGAAAATGAACATCTGCCAAAATAGGTATCGATTCGAAGGTCACGACCCTTAACATCGCATCCACACGTCTAATAAAAGGTAAGGACATTTTTTAGAAAATACCAAATAAAAAAAAGTACAAAAATGCCCAATAAAAAACCCCTAACGACCCACCTGGTCTGGTTTGAACCGAAAAAGAACATAAGCCAAAATATGTATCGATTTGAAGCTCACGAACCCCAACATCGCATCCATACATCTAATTAGTGATAAGGGCACTTTTTAGAAATCCTAAATCCAAAAAAGTACAAAAAAGCCCCCAAATAACCCCAAACGACCCACCCGGTCTGGTTTAAATCGAAAATGAACATATGCCAAAATAGGTATCAATTCGATGAACACGACCCTCAACATCGCATACACACATTTAATAAGAGATAAGGACACTTTTTAGAAAATATCAAACCCAAAAAGTACAGAAATGCCCCCAAATAACCCCAAACGACCCACCCGGTCCAGTTTAAACCGAAAATGAACATATGTCGAAATAGAAACCGATTCGAAGGTCACAACCGTCAACATCGCATCCACACATCTAAGAAGAGATAAGGACACTTTTCAGAAAATCCCAAGCCCAAAAAAGTACTGAAATGCCCCCAAATAACCCCAAACGACCCACCCGGTCTGGATTAAACCGAAAATGAACAAATGCCAAAATAGGTATCGATTCGAAGGTCACGACCCTTAACATCGCATCCACACGTCTAATAAGAGATAAGGACACTTTTTAGAAAATACGAAACCAATAAAAGTACAGAAATACCCGCAAATAACCCCTAACAACCCACCTGGTCTGGTTTGAACCGAAAAAAAACATATGTCAAAATATGTATCGATTCGAAGGTCACGAACCCCAACATTGCCTCCATATGTCTAATTAGTGATAAGGACACTTTTTAGAAATCCTAAACCCAAAAAAGTACAAAAATGCCCCCAAATAACCCCAAATGACCCACCCGGTGTGGTTTAAATAAAAAATGAACATATGCCAAAATAGGTATGGATTCGATGGACATGACCCTCAACATCGCATACACACATTTAATAAGAGATAAGGACACTTGTTAGAAAATCCCAAGCCCAAAAAAGTATAGAAATGCCCCCAAATAACCCCAAACGACCCACTCGGTATGGGTTAAATCGAAAATGAATATATGTCAAAATAGGTATTGATTCGAAGGTCACGACCCTTAATATCGCATGCACACGTCTAATAAGAGATAAGGACACTCTTTAGAAAATACCAAACCCAAAAAAGTATAGAAATGCTGCCAAATAACCCCAAACGACCCATACGGTCTTGTTTAAACTGAAAATAAACATATGCCGAAATAGGAATCGATTCTAAGGTCACGACCCTCGACATCGCATGCACACGTCTAATAAGAGATAAGGATACTTTTTAGAAAATACCAAACCCAAAAAAGTATTGAAATGCCCCCAAATAACCCCAAACAACCCACACGTTCTAGTTTAAATAGAAAATGAACATATGTCAAAATAGGTATCGATTCGAAGGTCACGACCCTCAACATCATATCGCCACATCTAATTAGAGATAAGAACACTTTTTAGAAAATACCAAACCCAAAAAAGTACCAAAATGCCCCCAAATAACCCCAAACGACCCACCCAGTCTGGTTTAAATTGAAAATAAACATATGCCAAAATAGGTATTGATTCGAAGGTCTCGACCCTCAACATCGCATCCACACATCTAATAAGAGATCAGGACTCCTTTTAGAAAATCCCAAGCCTAAAAAAGTACAGAAATGCCCCCAAATAACCCCAAACGTTCCACCCGGTCTGGTTTAAATCGAAAATGAACATATGCCGAAATAGGTATCGATTCGAAGGTCACGACCCTCAACATCGCATCCACATGTCTAATAAGAGATAAGGACACTTTTTAAAAAATACCAAACCCAAAAAAGTACAGAAATGCCTGCAAATATCACCTATCGACCCACCCGGTCTGGTTTAAACCAAAAATGAACATATGTCAAAATATGTATCGATTCGAAGGTCACGACCCTCAACATCGCATCTACACTTCTAATTAGTGATAAGGACACTTTTTACAAATCCTACACCCAAAAAAGTACAAAAATACCCCCAAATAACCCCAAATGGCCCACCCAGTCTGGGTTAAACCGAAAATGAGCATATGTCGAAATAGGTATCGATTCGATGGTCACGACCCTCAATATCGCATGTACACGTCTAATAAGAGATATGGACACTTTTTAAAAAATACCAAACCCCAAAAAGTTTATTAATGCTCCCAAATAACCCCAAACGACCCACCCAGTCTGGTTTAAATCGAAAATGAACATATGTCAAAATAGGTATCGATTCGAAGGTCACGACCCTCAACATAGTATCCACACGTCTAATTAGAGATAAGGACACTTTTTAGAAAATACCAAACCCAAAAAAGTACAGAAATGCGCCCAAATGACCCCAAATGACCCACCCGGTCTGGTTTAAACAAAAAATGAACATATGTCGAAATAGGTATCAATTCAAAGGTCACGACCCTCAATATCGCATCTGTCGAACCCTACCCTTGATAGGTTGGAATTTTGTTTCAAGGACAGGAACCCCTGATCAAGCAACCAGGATCACTTTGGAGCATCACTCCAGTGACAAGGATCAATGAAGAAACCCTGTGCTTGTTCTCTTTTATACCTATGAGAAGATGGACTGTGGATCCCTGCTCTTGCACAGCCCACAGCCTAATGTATGGCTTGAACCCTAGGTATTCTCTCTGCTCCTTAAAGTGGTTGAACCCACCTCTGGAAAATCATGTAAAAACCCATAATGGGCATATGGGGACAATACCCTAGCCCAGGGTTAAACCCTTGTGCTGTTCCCCTTTGAATTCTGTTGCTGGAATTCTCTGGGCGATGTCTCTGGGCGATGCAGCAAGGCCTCGAGACATTGCCCAGTGGCTGATTTTGTACATTTTTAATTATTATAAATGGGGGGACCACCCAACATGACCATGGACACCCTCCACTGATAGAGGGGAGTCTGAGGGACCACCTCATACCCCTGGTTCAGTGTGGATCCCACCAGTGAACCTAGAACTGAACTGAATCAGTTCCAAATATCAGTTTTTAAAAGAGGGACTGAAGGCATACAGGCCTTAGTTGGCCTTGGCTTATAAATAGGAGGCCTTGGGCTCATTTTAGAGCCCTTGGCAGATCTGAATCCGAGAGAGAAAGGAGAGGAAAGAAAGGAGAGAAAGAAGAAGAAGGAAGAAGGAAGGAAGAGGAAGGAGTTGCAGCAGCCCATCTCAGGCTGATCCATGCTCACCTACAGCATCATTCAGGTAAAGAACCACCCCCATACCTACTGTACCTATTCTTTCTCTGCACTTGCTATGCCTTGCAACCCAGGGCAACCCAGATAAGCTAGGGTTTGCCCAGCCTTGGTCCAGATCAGCCATGCAGACCTTATGCATGGTAGATCTGGGCTTTTCTATGAAAATCAGTAGTTAGTTATGCTGCTGCCATGGCCGAAATCTGGCTGTGCATGGTTGCACTGCCCAGATCCCCTTTTGGCTGATGGATTGAAGCCCAGAGTGCAAGCCAGGGCTGCAGGGACCAAACCCTAGGTGGGTGCAGCCCTGAAACCTTGTTGAACATACATATCCAGCCTTGCATGTGGCTGAATCCAGGTTCCCAGGTGTGGCAAAACCTTGAATACTATTCACCAGGGTTATTTGGGCAGCCACAGTCAGCCTGACTGGAACCCTGATGGAGAAACCAATTGGACCATGATGTAGACCCTCACTGGGGCTACACAACACCCTTGACATGCAGAGGATCAAGTGTGAGCCCAACCATGCAAGCCCAGCCTTGGAAACTCAGCCTGTATCGACTCTACAGGCACTGGGCGATGCACTGGGCGATGCAGACATCGCCCAGAGCCAACGCCCAGTGAAGGGAATTTGGCTGGAATGATGGACAGACCTGGGGAATTTCACTCACATACCCCCTGGACACTGTGGGAAAGCTGGAAATTACCAAAAAGCCCTTCCTCACATCTGTCCTTATTTGGGAATGAATCGAAACCCTAGTGGGCCCCGCATGTGACTGTACACTGCTGTGCTTGGTCCTACAGCACAGACATGCTATGGACAGCATCAAGACCATGTTCTGACCTAGTGGCAAGTATTGGTATTACAAATGACCAATTTGCCCTAGTGCCCTAACACTGGCCATGGACCGAAACATGACCTAAGGACCAGTGTAAGGCTCAGCGATTCCCAGAGTGAACCAATTGAACCCCGGGTCAACCCAGTAAGATTAGGGTAACCCTAGGACTTCTAATGACAGACTGATAACTTAACATGACAACTTGTGATTTACATCTAGGACTTGATCCCGAGCTCGAGGTCAACAACCTGACAACTGCTGGGACTGAATTTATGACTGAGTACCTAAAGCCAAGTATTGGTGAGTGAATAATACTATTGTATGTGCAAATGTAATTATGATCTGATGCCTGCTATTAATAATTGAATCATAAATGTTGTGTTATTTACTTATAATTCAAGTTACTTAAATCACTACATAATGGCTGTTGTTAATCAACACTGTGAATTCTATACAATGGTTGTGATTGCTAGACTAGATGCTGTACTTGGCTTGGAAATGGGGCCTGTGGTAGCCTATATTATGGGGTACGATTGACATCGCTGGACTCTTACGATGCCATATAGACACGGGGCTAGAGTTTCATCACCCGTGCTACGCACCCTTGCCAGTAGGGGTTAAGGTGCTGGATGCCTATGGGGACAATTATCAGGGAGTGAAAAAAAAAAAGAATAAAAGAACACTAGAATGGTGCATGAGGGAAGAAAAGGTTGTCCCCCTGGATAATCACAGAGGGCTGGTCTGGCCGACCTTGGTGAACGAATACGGGGGCTGACCAGTCTTCTCCGACAACTCAATGAGTGTATTGCGGGAAGGGGTTAGAAGCCCACACCAGGGATACATGTATTGGGGATTGTAGTGGCACAGACCCGACTTAGTTGTATTGCTAGGTGGCTAATAATAAAGAATCTGGACTTGCATATCATGTAGATCATATGAACTGTGGATAGTGATTGCATATGCATGCATGATGGATGTTATTTTCTCACGAGCTCGGTGAGGCTCACACCCTGTTATATGTTGCTTTCTTCTTAGATGATCCTACAGGTGGATGCCGCTGTGGCATGGCGGGCTATCTCAAGGAGGAGAGTTTTGGTTGTTACGATGATGTTGGTGTGGACCCCGACAGAGGTCATACCGATTCTGCATACGTTCTCGATGGTCATTGCGGATGAAGACCATTGAAGCGTGCATGTGAAGTTTTGACTGGGGACTCCTTTTGGGTTTTCTGGAGTTATCCCCGTACTGACTTGGCTACTGTAGTTTTCTTTTCTTTTTCTTTTTGGGGCTAAGAATGCTCATCCTGTATATATTTTTGTATGTGCTTATCAACTTTTGTTTCTTTGTTGTGGGTTGTGTGTGCCCGGGGGATGTATCAAACAAAACTTATTATGTATATATTATCACCATTTCCCGTATCACTATGCTTCCTTTTTTACTTTTAAATTGTACACGTCCTGCATTACTCTGATCTTACATATGGTTAAGATGTGGATATGGTTCCATGATCGTAAGCACAGCTTTTTGGTCCGTGGGATTTGTCGAATTGCCGTTACACAATTCGGGTCACCGACCCAATCCTCCTAGGGGGTGGTTTGGGGAGTGACAACATCCACACGTCTAATAAGAGATAAGAACATTTTTTAGAAAAAACCAAACCCAAAAAAGTATAGAAATGCCCCCAAATAACCCCAAACCACCCACCTGGTCTGGTTTAAACCGAAAATAAATACATACCGAAATAGGTATCGATTCGAAGGTCACAACCCCCAACATTGCATCCACACGTCTAATAAGAGATAAGGAAACTTTTTAGAAAATACCAAACCCAAAAAAGTACAGAAATGCTGCCAAACAACCCAAAATGAACCACCCGGTTTGGTTTGAATAAAAAATGAACATATATCGAAATAGGTATCGATTCGAAGGTCACAACCCTTAACATTGCATCCACACATGTAATTAGTGATAAGGATACTTTTTAGAAATTCCTAAACCCT
>NW_025317713.1:0-36283 GCF_018873765.1 Telopea speciosissima
GGTTATTTGGAAACATTTCTGTATTTTTGGGTTTGCTATTTTCTAAAAAGTGTCCTTATCTCTTATTAGAGGTGTGAATCCGATGTTTAGGGTCGTGACATTCGGATCGATACCTATTTCGACAGATGTTCTTTTTGGGTTTAAACCAGACCGGGTAGGTCGTTTGGGGTTATTTGGGGGCATTTCTGTACTTTTTTGGGTTTGATATTTTCTAAAAAGTGTCTTTATCTCTTATTAGACGTGTGGATGCGATGTTGAGGGTCGTGACCTTCGAATCGATACCTATTTCGGCATATGTTCACTTTCAGTTTAAACTAGATCGGGTAGGACGTTAGGGGTTATTTGGGGGCATTTCTGTACTTTTTGGGTTTGGGATTCTCGAAAAATTTTCCTTATCTCTTATTAGACGTGTGGATACTTTGTTGAGGGTCATGAGCTTCGAATCGATACCTATTTCGGCAAATGTTCATTTTCGATTTAAACCAGACCGGGTGGGCCGTTTGGGGTTATTTAGTGGCATTTATGTACCTTTTTGGGTTTGGTATTTTCTTAAAAGTGTCCTTATCTCTTATTAGTGGTGTGGATCCAATGTTGAGGGTCGTGACCATCGAATCGATACCTATTTCGACAGATGATCTTTACGGTTTAAACCAGAACGTGTGGGTCGTTTGGGGTTATTTTGGGGTATTTTTGTACTCTTTTGGGTTTGGTATTTTCTAAAAAGTGTCCTTATCTCCTATTAGACATGTGGATGCGATGTTGAGGGTCGTGACCTTCGAATTGATACCTATTTCGGCATATGTTCACTTTCGGTTTAAACCAGATCGGGTGGGTCGTTAGGGGCTATTTGGGGGCATTTCCATACTTTTTGGATTTGGGATTTTCTAAAAATTGTCCTTATCTCTTATTAGACGTGTGGATGCTATGTTGAGGGTCGTGACCTTCGTATGATACCTGTTTCGGTAAATGTTCATTTTCAGTTTAAACCAGACCGGGTGGGTCGTTTGGGGTTTGTTAAGGGCATTTCTGTACTTTTTTGGGTTTGGTATTTTCTTAAAAGTGTCCTTATCTCTTATTAGAGGTGTGGATGCGATGTTGAGGGTCGTGACCATCGAATCGATATCTATTTTGACATATGATCTTTTCGGTTTAATCCAGATGGGGTGGGTCGTTTGGGGTATTTCTGTACTTTTTTGGGTTTGGAATTTTTTAAAAAGTGTCCTTATCTCTTATTAGATGTGTGGATGCGATGTTGAGGGTCGTGGCCTTCGAATTGGTACCTATATTGACATATGTTCATTTTTGGTTTAAACCAGACCGGGTGGGTTGTTTGGGGAAATTTACGGGCATTTCTGTACTTTTTTGGGTTTGGGATTTTTTAAAGAGTGTCCTTATCTCTTATTAGACGTGTGGATGCGATGTTGAGGGTCGTGACCTTCAAATCGATGCCTATTTTGACATATGTTCATTTTCGATTTAAACCAGACTGGGTGGGGCGTTCGGGGTTATTTGGGGGCATTTCTATACTTTTTTGGGTTTATGATTTTTTAAAAAGTGTCCTTATCTCTTATTACACATGTGGATGAGATGTTGAGGGTCGTGACCTTCGAATCGATACCTATTTTGGCTGATGTTCATTTTCGATTTAAACCAGAAAGCATGGGTCGTTTGGGGTTATTTGGAGGCATTTTTGTACTTTTTTTGGTTTTGTATGTTCTAAAAGGTGTCCTTATCTTTTATTCGAAGTGTGGATGCGATGTTGAGGGTCGTGACCTTCGAATCGATACTTATTTCTGCATATGTTCATTGCTGGTTTAAACTCGATCGGGTAGGTCGTTTGGGGTTATCTGGGTGCATTTTTGTACTTTTTTGGGTTTGGGATTTTCTAAAAAGTGTCTTTATCTCTTATTAGACGTGTGGATGCGATGTTGATGGTCGTGACCTTCGAATCGATACCTATTTCGACATTTATTCTTTTTCACTTTAAACTAGACTGGGTGTATCGTTTGGGGTTATTTGGGGGCATTTCTGTACTTTAATGGGTTTGGGATTCTCTAAAAAGTGTTAATATTTGTTGTTAGACATGCGGATACGATGTTGAGGGTCGTGACCTTCGAATCGATACGTATTTTGACATATTTTCATTTTCGGTCTGAACCAAACCAGGTGATTCGTTCGGAGTTATTTGGGGGCATTTCTGTACTTTCTTTGGTTTGGAATTTTCTAAAAAGTGTCCTTATCTCTTATTAGATGTGCGGATGCGATATTGAGGGTTTTGACCTGTGAGTCGATACCTATTTTGACATATATTCATTTTCGGTTGAAACTAGATCAGGTGGTTCGTTTGGGGTTATTTGGGGGCATTTCTGTACTTTTATGGGTTTGATATTTTTTAAAAAGTATCCTTATCCCTTATTAGACGTGTGGATGCGATGTTGAGGGTCGTGACCTTCGAATCGATACCTATTTTGACATATGTTCTTTTCGGTTTAAACCAGACCGGGTGGGTCGTTTGGAGTTATTTTAAGGTATTTTAGTACTTTTTTGGGTTTGGTATTTTTTAAAAACTGTCCTTATCTCTTATTAGACGTGTGGATACGATGTTGAGGGTCGTGGCCTTTGAATCGGTACCTATTTTGACATATGTTCATTTTCAATTTAAACCTGACCGGGTGGGTTATTTGGGGTTATTTGGGGGCATTTCTGTACTTTTTTGGGTTTGGGATTTTTTAAAAAGTGTCATTATCTCTTATTAGAGGTGTGGATGCGATGTTGAGGGTCGTGACCATCGAATCGATACCTATTTTGACATATGTTCTTTTCGGTTTAAACCAGACTGGGTGGGTCGTTTGGAGTTATTTTAAGGTATTTTTGTACTTTTTTGGGGTTGGTATTTTTTAAAAAGTGTCCTTATCTCTTATTAGACGTGTGGATGCGATGTTGAGGGTCATGGCCTTCGAATCGGTACCTATTTTGACATATGTTCATTTTCAGTTTAAACCAGACCGCATGGGTTGTTTGGGGTTATTTTGGGGCATTTCTGTACTTTTTTGGGTTTGGGATTTTTTAAAAAGTGTCGTTATCTCTTATTAGACATGTGGATGCGATGTTGAGGGTCGTGACCATCAAATTGATACCTATTTTGACATATGTTCATTTTTGGTTTAAACCATACCGGGTGGGTCGTTGTGGGTTATTTGGGGCATTTCTGTACTTTTTTGGGTCTGGGATTTTCTAAAAAGTATCATTTTCTCTTATTAGACGAGTGGATGTGATGTTGAGGGTTGTGTCCTTCGAATCGATACCTATTTCGGCTTATGTTAATTTTTGGTTTAAACCAGAAAGGGTGGGTCGTTTGGGGTTATTTGGGGGCATTTCTGTACTTTTTTGGGTTTTGTATTTTCTAAAAGGTGTCCTTATCTCTTATTAAACATGTGGATGCGATGTTGAGGGTCGTGACCTTCGAATCGATACCTATGTCGGCATATGTTTAATGTCGGTTTAACCTAGACTGGGTAGTTCGTTTGGGGTTATTTGGGGGCATTTTTGTACTTTTTTGGGCTTGGGATTTTCTAAAAAGTGTCATTTTCTCTTATTGGATGTGTAGATGCGATATTAAAGGTCGTGACCTTCGAGTTGATACCTATTTCGGCAAATGTTCATTGTCGGTTTAAGCCAGACTAGGTGGGTCGGTTTAAACCAGACTGAGTCGTCTAGGATTATTTGGGTTCATTTTTGTACTTTTTTTGGCTTGAAATTTTCTAAAAAGTGTCCTTATCTCTTATTAAACGTGTGGATGCGATGTTGAAGGTCGTGACCTTCGCATCGATACCTATTTCGACATATGTTCATTTTAAGTTTAAACCAGACCGGGTGGGTTGTTTGGGGTTATTTGGGGGATTTTTGTACTTTTTTGGGGTTGGTATTTTCTAAAAAGTGTCCTTATCTCTTATTAGACGTGTGGATGCGATGTTTAGGGTCGTGACCTTCAAATCGATACCTATTTTGGTATATGTTCATTTTCGATTTAAACCAGACCGGGTGGGTCGTTTGGGGTTATTTGTGGGCATTTCTGTACTATTTTGGATTTGGTATTTTCTAAAATGTGTCTTGATCTCTTATTAGACGTGTGGATGGATGTTGAGGGTTGTGACCTGCGAATCGATACCTATTTTGACATATGTTCATTTTTTGTTTAAACCAGACCGGGTGGGTCGTTTGGGGTTATTTGGGGGCATTTCCGTACTTTTATGGGTTTGGGATTCTCTAAATTTTATCCTTATCTGGTAATAGACATGTGGATGCGATGTTGAGGGCCGTGACTGTCACAACCCAAACCACCCCGTAGGAGGATTTGGTTGGTGACCTGAATTTCATAACGGCAATCTGCCAATTCCCTAGATCTATAAGCTGTGCTTATGATCATGGAATCACAACCATCTCTTTACCATAGGCAAGATCACAGTGTAGTAGATAAACCTACAGTTCAATAATAAAAGGAAGCATAGTGATGCGGGAAAACAGTGATAATATATACATATAAAAGCTTTACATTTCCCATCAACCCACACACTAAGAAAACAAAGAAACAAAGGTAATAAGTACAGTACTATATACAAAGACATATACAGGGCGAGCATACTCAACCCCAAAAAGAAAGAAAAGTAAAACTACAACGACCAAGTCAGAACGGGGATAACTCCAAATAACACAAAAGGAGTCCCCATGTCAAAAAGCTGTCATGAACACACTTCAATGGTCTTCATCAACAACCATCGAATATGTGCGCAGGATAGGTATGACCTCCGTCGGGGTCCACACCAATATCATCGTAACAACCAAAAGCCTCCTCCTCGAGATGGCCCGCCATGCCATAGTGGCATCCACCTGTAAAATCATCTAAGAAGAACATTGCACAACAGAGTGTGAGCCCCACTGAGCTAGTGAGCAAATAACATCAATCATGCATGTACATGCAATCACAATCCACAATTCATATGATCCTACATGATATCCAAGTCCAGATTTTATTATTAGCCACTTACCATTACAACTAAGTCAAGTCTGTGCCACTACAATCCCCAATACATGTATCCCTACTGCGGGCTTCTAACCCCTTCCCGCGATACACCCATTGAGTTGTCGGAGAGGACCAGTCAGCTCCTGCATTAGTTCACAAAGGTCAGCCCGACCAGCCCTCTGTGATTAACCCGCGGGACAATCCATTTCTTTCTTTCTTTTCTTTTCTGGATTATAGCCCATGTGCACCATTCCGGTGTTCTTTTCATTCATGCACCATTCCGGTGTTCTATTCATTTCTTTTTCCCTTTTCTCATTTCTGATGGTCGTCCCCACAGGCATCCAACACCTTAACCCCTGTTGGCAAGGGTACGTGGCACGGGTGATGAATCTCGAGCCCCATATCTATATGGCATCGTATGAGCCAAGCGGTGTCAACCGTACCCCATAATACGGGCTACCACAAGCCCCATTTCCAAGCTGACTACGGCATCTAGTCTAACATTTACAATCATCATAGAAGAATTCACAATGTTGATCATCGAACAGTCATTATGCAGTGATTTGAGTAATTGGACAGAAGTAAATAACACAACAATTATATTCAATTCTTATTAGCCGGTATCAGATCATAGTTACATTTACACATATGATCATATTATTCACTCACAAGTACTCAGCTCTAAGTACTCAGTCACAAATTTAGTTCCAGCAGTTGTCTGGTTGTTGTCCTCGAGTACAGGATCAAGACCTAGATGTAAATCAAAGGTTGTCATGTTAAGTTATCAGTCTGTCATTAGAAGTCCTAGGATTACCCTAATCTTACTGGGTTGACCCAGGGTTCAATTGGTTCACTCTTGGAATCACTGGGCCATACACTGGGCCTTAGGTCATGTCTCGGTGCATCAACCAATGCCAGTGGCTCAAAGGGCAAAATGGTCATTTCCAGGGTTCTACCTAACCCTAGGTTAGGGGTTAGGATATGCTTACAGTGCTGTCCACAGCTTGTCTATGCTTTAGGACCAAGCACAGCAGGACTCTCTTTACCTGCGGGGCCCACTAAGGTCCCAAAATATTATCCAATTAAGGACAGATGTGGGGAAGGGCTTTTTGGTCTTTTCCCACATCCCACAGTGTCCAGGAGGGCACTGGGTGAGATCCCCCAGCTCTGTAAACCAAAACAGTGATTTTCCACTCACTGGGTGTTGGCTCTAGGCGTTGCTGCATCGCCCAGTGCATGTAGAATCGATGCAGGCTGAGTTTCCAAGGTGGGGCCTGCAAGGCTGGGCTCTAAATGGATCCTTTACATGTCAGGGGGTCCAGTAGCCCCTAAGGTGGCCTACCTCATGGTCCAATTGGATTCTTCATCAGATCCATCATTAGGCTGACAATGGCTGCCCAAGTAGCCTGGATGAATAGTGTTTAGGGTTTTCTCTAAGCTTGGGAGTTGGTTTCAGCCACATACAAGGCTGGAATAGCATGCCAAAAGAGGGCCAACTATCAGTACAAGTTGAGGGTCATGACCTTCGAATCGATACCTATTTCGGCATATGTTCATTTTTTGTTTAAACCAGACCAGGTGGGTCGTTTGGGGTTATTTGTGGGCATTTCATTACTTTTTTGGGTTTGGAATTTTCTCAAAAGTGTCCTTATCTCTTATTAGACGTGTGGATGCGATGTTGAGGGTCTTGACCTTCGAATCGATACCAAAAAATGGCATCTGTTCATTTTCAGTTTAAATCAAACCGGGTGGGTCTTTTGGGGTTATTTGGGGTTACTGCTGTACTTTTTTGGGTTTGGAATTTTCTAAAAAGTTTCCTTATCTCTTATTAGATGTGTGGATGCGATGTTGAGGGTCGTGACCTTCGAATCGATTCCTGGTTTGGCATATGTTCATTTTCGGTTTAAACTAGACTAGGTGGATCGTTTGGGGTAATTTGGGGGCATTTCTGTACCATTTTTTTTTGGTATTTTCTAAAAAGTGTCCTTATCTCTTATTAGAAGTGTGGATTCGATGTTGAGGGTCGTGACCTTCGAATCGATACCTATTTTGGCATATGTTCATTTTCGGTTTAAACCTGACCGATTGGGTCATTGGGGGTTATTTGGGGCCGTTTTTGTCCTCTTATGATTTTGGGATTCTCTAAAAATTGTCCTTATCTCTTATTAGAATTGTGGATGCGATGTTGAGGGTCGTGACCTTCGAATCGATACCTATTTTGGCATATGTTCATTTTCGATTTAAACCAGACCGGGTGGATCATTTGGGGTTGTTTGGGGGCATTTTTGTACTTTTCTGGTTTTAGGATTCTCTAAAAAGTGTCCTTATCTCTTATTATACGTGTGGATGCGATGTTGAGGGTCATGACGTTCGACTCGATACCTATTTCAACATATGTTCATTTTTGGTTAAACCAGACCAGGTGGGTGGTTTGGGGTTATTTAGGCTCATTTCTGCACTCTTTTTGGTTTAGGATTCTCTAAAAAGTGTTCTTATCTCTTATTTGATGTGTGGATACGAGGTTGAGGATTGTGACTTTCGAATCGATACCTATTTTCGCATATGTTCATTTTCGATTTAAGCTTGATCGGGTGGGTCGTTTGGGGTTATTTGGGGGCATTTCTGTAGTTTTAAGGTTTGGGATTTTCTAAAAATTGTCTTATCTCTTATACGACGTCTGGATGCGATGTTGAGGGTTGTGACGTTCGAATCGATACCTATTTCGACATATGTTCATTGTCGGTTTACACCAAACCGAGTGGGCTGTTTGGGGTTATTTGGGGGCATTTCTGTACATTTTTGGGTTTGGTATTTCCTAAAAAGTTTCCTTATCTTTTAGTAGACATGTGGATGTGATGTTGAGGGTCGTGACCTTCGAATCGATTCCTGTTTCGACATATGTTGATTATCGGCTTAAACTAGACTGGGTGGGTTGTTCGGGGTTATTTGGGGGCCTTTCTGTACGTTTTTGGGTTTGGGATTTTCTAAAAAGTGTCCTTATCTCTTATTAGAAGTGTGGATGCGATGTTGAGGGTTGTGACCTTCGAATCGATACCAATTTTGGCATCTGTTCATTTTCGATTTAAATCCAACCGGGTGGGTCGTTGGGGGTTATATGGGGGCATTTTTGTACTTTTTTGGGTTTGAAATTTGGAAAAAAGTGTCCTTATCTCTTATTAGATGTGTGGATGTGATGTTAAGGGTCGTGACCTTTTAATCGATTCCTATTTCGGCATATGTTTATTGTTGGTATAAACCAGACGGGGTGGGTAGTTTGGAGTTTTTTGGGGTTAGTTCTGTACTTTTATGGGTTTGGGATTCTCTTAAAAGTGTCCTTATCACTTATTATACATGTGGATGCGATGTTGATGGTCGTGACCTTCGAATCTATACGTATTTGGACATATGTTCATTTTCGGTCCGAACCAGACTAGGTGGGTCGTTTGGAGTTATTTGGACGTATTTTTGTACTTTTTTTCTTTGGGATTTTCCAAAAAGTGTCATTGTCTCTTATTAGAAGTGTGGATGCGATGTTGAGGGTTTTGACCTTCGAATCGATAACTATTACATCATACGTTCAATTTTGGTTTAAACTAAACCAGGTGGGTCGGTTGGGGTAATTTGGGGGCATTTCTGTACTTTTTTGGGTTTGGTATTTTCGAAAAAGTGTCCTTATCTCTTATTAGACTTGTGGATGCGATGTTGAGGGTCGTGATCTTCGAATCGAAACCAATTTTGGCATCTGTTCATTTTTAGTTTAAATCAAACCGGCTGGGTCGTTTGGGGTTATTTGGGGGCACTACTGTACTTTTTTGGGTTTGGTATTTTCTAAGAAGCGTCCTTATCTCTTATTACACTTGTGGATGCGATGTTGAGGGTCGTGACCTTCGAATCGATACCAATTTTGGTATCTATTCATTTTCAGTTTAAATAATATCGTGTGAGTTGTTCGGGGTTATTTGGGGGCATTGCTGTACTTTTTTGGGTTTGGAATTTTCTAAAAAATGTCATTATCTCTTATTAGACGTGTGGATGTGATGTTAAGGGTCGTGACCTTTGAATCGATTACTATTTCGACATATGTTCATTATTGGTATAAACCAGACTGGGTGGGTCGTTTAGAGTTTTTTGGGGGCAGTTCTATACTTTTATGGGTTTGGGATTCTCTTAAAAGTGTCATTATCTCTTATTAGACGTGTGGATGCGATGTTGAGGGTCGTGACCTTCGAATCGATACGTATTTCGACATATGTTCATTTTCGGTCCGAACCAGACCAGGTGGGTCGTTTGGAGTTATTTGGATGCATTTCTGTCCTTTTTTTTTCTTTGGGATTTTCTAAAAAATGTCCGTGTCTCTTATTAGACTTGTGGATGTGATGTTGAGGGTTTTGACCTTCGAATCGAAAACTATTTCGATATATGTTCATTTTTGGTTTAAACTAGACCAGGTGGGTCGTTTGGGGTGATTTGGGGGCATTTCTGTATTTTTTGGGTTTGGTATTTTCTAAAAAGTGTCCTTATCTCTTATTAGACGTGTGGATGCGATGTTGAGGCTTTTGACCGTTGAATCGATAACTATTTTGAAATATGTTCATTTTTGGTTTAAACTAGACCAGGTGGGTCGTTTGGGGTTATTTGGGTGCATTTCTGTGCTTTTTTGGGTTTGGTATTTTCTAAAAAGTGTCCTTATCTCTTATTAGACGTGAGGATGTGATGTTGAGGGTCGTGACCTTCGAATTGAAACCTATTTCGGCATATTTTCATTTTTGGTTTAAATCAGACCGAGTGGGTTATTTGGGGTTATTTGGGGGCATTTTGGTACTTTTTTGGTTTTGGGATTCTCTAAAAAGTGTCCTTATCTCTTATTAGACTTGTGGATGCGATGTTGAGGGTTTTGACCTTCGAATCGAAAACTATTTCGATATATGTTCATTTTTGGTTTAAACTAGACCAGGTGGGTCGTTTGGGGTGATTTGGGGGCATTTCTGTATTTTTTGGGTTTGGTATTTTCTAAAAAGTGTCCTTATCTCTTATTAGACGTGTGGATGCGATGTTGAGGGTTTTGACCGTTGAATCGATAACTATTTTGAAATATGTTCATTTTCGGTTTAAACTAGACCAGGTGGGTCGTTTGGGGTTATTTGGGTGCATTTCTGTGCTTTTTTGGGTTTGGTATTTTCTAAAAAGTGTCCTTATCTCTTATTAGACGTGAGGATGTGATGTTGAGGGTCGTGACCTTCGAATTGAAACCTATTTCGGCATATTTTCATTTTTGGTTTAAATCAGACCGAGTGGGTTATTTGGGGTTATTTGGGGGCATTTTGGTACTTTTTTGGTTTTGGGATTCTCTAAAAAGTGTCCTTATCTCTTATTAGACGTGTGGATGCGATGTTGAGGGTCGTGACGTTCGAATCGATACCTATTTTGACATATGTTCATTTTCGGTTTACACCAGACCGAGTGGGCCGTTTGGGATTATTTGGGGGTATTTTTGTACATTTTTTGGATTTGGTATTTTTTAAAAAGCGTCCTTATCTCTTATTAGACGTGTGGATGCGATGTTGAGGGTCGTGACCTTCGAATCGATACCAATTTTGGCATCTGTTCATTTTCTATTTAAATCAAACTGGGTGGGTCGTTCGGGGTTATTTGGGGGCATTGCAGTACTTTTTTGAGTTTGGAATTTTGTAAAAAGTGTCCTTATCTCTTATTAGACGTGTGGATGTGATGTTATGGGTCGTGACCTTTGAATCGATTCCTATGTTGACATATGTTCATTGTTGGTATATACCAGACTGGGTGGGTCGTTTGGAGTTTTTTGGGGGCAATTCTATACTTTTATGGGTTTGGGATGCTCTTAAAAGTGTCCTTATCTCTTATTAGACGTGTGGATGCGATGTTGAGGGTTGTGACCTTCGAATTGATACGTATTTCGACATATGTTCATTTTCGGTCTGAACAAGACCAGGTGGGTCATTTAGAGTTATTTGGATGCATGTCTGCACTTTTTTTTCTTTGGGATTTTCTAAAAAGTGTCCTAGTCTCTTATTAGACGTGTGGATGCGATGTTGAGGGTTTTGACCTTCGAATAGATAACTATTTTGATATATGTTCATTTTTGTTTAAACTAGACTAGGTGGGTCGTTTGGGATAATTTGGGGATATTTCTGTACTTTTTTGGGTTTGGTATTTTCTAAAAAGTGTCCTTATCTCTTATTGGACTTGTGGATGCGATGTTGAGGGTCGTGATCTTCGAATCGAACCCAATTTTGGCATCTGTTCATTTTCAGTTTAAATCAAACCGGCTGGGTCGTTTGGGGTTACTTGGTGGCATTGCTGTACTTTTTTGGGTTTGGTATTTTCTAAAAAGCGTCCTTATCTCTTATTAGACGTGTGGATGCGATGTTGCGGGTCGTGACCTTCGAATCGATACCAATTTTGGCATCTATTCATTTTCAGTTTAAATCAAACCGGGTGGGTCGTTCGGGGTTATTTGGGGCCATTGCTGTACTTTTTTGGGTTTGGAATTTTGTAAAAAGTGTCCAAATTAGACGTGTGGATGTGATGTTAAGGGTCGTGACCTTTGAATCGATTCCTATTTCGACATATGTTCATTGTTGGTATAAACCAGACTGGGTGGGTCGTTTAGAGTTTTTAGGGGGCAGTTCTATACTTTTATAGGTTTGGGATTCTCTTAAAAGTATTCTTATCTCTTATTAGACGTGTGGATGCGATGTTGAGGGTTGTGACCTTCGAATCAATACGTATTTTGACATATGTTCATTTTCGGTCCGAACCAGGCCAGGTGGGTCGTTTGGAGTTATTTGGATGCATTTCTGTACTTTTTTTTCTTCAGGATTTTCTAAAAAGTGTCCTTGTCTCTTATTAGACGTGTGGATGCGATGTTTGGGGTTTTGACCTTCGCTCCGATAACTATTTCGATATATGTTCATTTTTGGTTTAAACTAGACTATGTGGGTCGTTTGGGGTAATTTGGGGGCATTTCTGAATTTTTTTAGGTTGGGTATTTTCTAAAAAGTGTCCTTATCTCTTAATAGACGTGTGGATGCGATGTTGAGGCTTTTGACCTTTGAATCGATAACTATTTTGACGTATGTTCATTTTCGGTTTAAACTTGACCAGGTGGGTCGTTTGGGGTTATTTGGGTGCATTTCTGTACTTTTTTGGGTTTGGTATTTTCTAAAAAGTTTCCTTATCTCTCATTAGACGTGAGGACGCGATGTTGAGGGTCGTGACCTTCGAATTGATACCTATTTTGGCATATGTTCATTTTCGATTTAAACCAGACCGAGTGGGTCATTTGGGGTTATTTGGGGGCATTTTTGTACTTTTTATGTTTTGGGATTCTCTAAAAGTGTCCTTATCTCTTATTAGACGTGTGAATGCGATGTTGAGGGTCGTGACGTTCGAATCGATACCTATTTCGACATATGTTCATTTTCGATTTAAATCAGACCGGATGGGTGGTTTAGGGTTATTTAGGCGCATTTCAGCATTTTTTTCGGTTTAGGATTCTCTAAAAAGTGTCCTTATCTCTTCCTTGACCTGTGGATGTGAGGTTGAGGATCCTGACTTTCAAATTGATACCTATTTTAGCATATGTTCATTTTCAGTTTAAGCCTGACCGGGTGGGTCGTTTGGGGTTATTTGAGGGCATTTCTGTAGTTTTTAGGATTGGGATTATCTAAAAATTGTCTTATCTCTTATATGACGTGTGGATGCGAGGTTGAGGGTCGTGACATTCGAATCGATACCTATTTCGACATAAGTTCATTTTTGGTTTACACCAGACTGAGTGGGCAGTTTGGGGTAATTTGGGAGCATTTTTGTACATTTTTGGGTTTGATATTTTCTAAAAAGCGTCCTTATCTCTTATTAGACGTGTGGATACGATGTTGAGGGTCGTGACCATCAAATCGATACAAATTTTGGCATTTGTTCATTTTCTATTTAAATCGAACTGGGTGGGTCGTTCGGGGTTATTTGGGGGCATTGCTGTACTTTTTTGGGTTTTGAATTTTGTAAAAATTGTCCTTATCTCTTATTAGACGTGTGGATGTGATGTTATGGGTCGTGACCTTTGAATCGATTCCTATTTCGACATATGTCTATTGTTGGTATAAACCAGATTGGGTGGGTCGTTTGGAGTTTTTTGGGGGCAGTTCTATACTTTTATGGGTTTGAGATTCTCTTAAAAGTGTCCTTATCTCTTATTTGATTTGTGGATGCGATGTTGAGGGTCGTGACCTTCGAATCGATACGTATTTTGATATATGTTCATTTTCGATTCGAACCAGACGAGGTGGGTTGTTTGGAGTTATTTGGATGCATTTCTGCACTTTTTTTTCTTCGGGATTTTCTAAAAAGTGTCCTTGTCTCTTATTAGAAGTGTGGATGCGATGTTGCGGGTTTTGACCTTCGAATCGATAACTATTTCGATATATGTTCATTTTTTGTTTAAACTAGACCAGGTGGGTCGTTTGGGGTATTTTGGGCTCATTTCTGTATTTTTTTGTGTTTGGTATTTTCTAAAATGTGTCCTTATCTCTTATTAGACGTGTGGATGCGATGTTGAGGCTTTTGGCCTTTGAATCGATAACTATTTTGTCACATGTTCAGTTTCGGTTTAAACTAGACCAGGTGGGTCCTTTGGGGTTATTTGGGTGCATTTCTATACTTTTTTGGGTTTGGTATTTTGTAAAAAGTGTCCTTATCTCTTATTAGATGTGAGGATGCGATGTTGAGGGTTGTGACCTTCGAATCGATACCTATTTCGACATATGTTCATTTTCGATTTAAACCAGACCGGGTGGGTTGTCTAGGGTTATTTGGGTGCATTTCTGTACTTTTTTGGGTTTGTGATTTTTGAAAAAGTGTCCTTATCTCTTGTTAGACGTGTGGATGTGATGTTGAGGGTCATGATCTTTGAATCAATACCTATTTCGACAGGTCTATTTTCAATTTAAACTAGACCGGGTGGGTCGTTTGGGGTTATTTGGGGGCATTTCTATACTTTTTTGCCTTTGGGATTCTCTAACAAGTGTCCTTATTTCTTATGAGACGAACGGATGCGATTTTCAGGGTCGTGACTGTCGAATCAATAAGTATTTTGACATATGTTCATTTCTGGTCCGAACCAGACTGGGTGAGTCGTTTGGAGTTATTTGGGGGCATTTTTGTACTTTTATTGGTTCGGGATTTTCTAAAAAGTGTCCTTATCTCTTATTAGACGTGTGGATGCGATGTTGAGGGTTGTGGCCTGCGAATCGATACCTATTTTGGCATATGTTCATTTACGGTCCGAACCAGACCTGTTGGGTCGTTTGTAGTTATTTGGGGGCATTTCTATACATTTTTTGGTTTGGGATTTTCTAAAAAGTTTCCTTATCTCTTATTAGGATTGTGCATGCTATGTTGAGGGTCGTGACCTTTGAA
The DNA here is from genome assembly GCF_018873765.1 of Telopea speciosissima. Lineage (NCBI taxonomy): Eukaryota > Viridiplantae > Streptophyta > Magnoliopsida > Proteales > Proteaceae > Telopea > Telopea speciosissima. The sequence goes on from NW_025317713.1 coordinate 14,477, forward strand.
TCGATAACTATTTCGGCATTTGTTCATTTTCGATTTAAACCAGACCAAGTGGATCGTTTGGGGTTATTCGGAGGCAGTTCTGCACTTTTTTGGCTTCGGGATTTTCTGAAAAGTGTCCTTATCTCTTATTAGATGTGTGGATGCGATGTGGAGGGTTGTGACCTGCGAATCGATACCTATTTTGGCATATGTTCATTTACGATGCGAACCAGACCGGGTGGGTCGTTTGGGGTTATTTGGGGGCATTTATGTACTTTTTTGGGTTTGGGATTCTGTAAAAATTGTCCTTATCTCTTATTAGATATGTGGATGCGATGTTGAGGGTTGTGACCTGCGAATCGATACCTATTTTGACATATGATCATTTACGGTCTGAACCAGACCAGGTGGGTCGTTTGGGGTTATGTGTGGGCATTTCTATACTTTTTTGGGTTTGGGATTTTTTAAAAAGTGTCCTTATCTATAATTAGTCGTGTGAATGCAATGTTGAGGGTCGTGACCTTCGACTCCATACCTATTGCGACATATGTTCATTTTTTGTTGAAACCAGACCGGGTGGGTCGTTTGGGTTGTTTGGGGGCATTTCTGTACTTTTTTGGGTTTGGGATTCCTTAAAAATTGTCCTTATCTCTTATTGGAATTGTGGATGCAATGTTGAGGGTCGTGAGCTTCAAATTGATTCCTTTTTTGGCATATGTTCATTTTCGGTTTAAACCAGACCAGGTGGGTCGTTTGGGGTTATTTGTGGGCATTTTTGTACTTTTTTGGGTTTGGTATTTTCTAAAAATTGTCATTATCTCTTGTTTGACATGTGGATGCGATGTTGGGGCTCAAATCGACACCTATTTCAACAAATGTTCTATTTCGGTTTAAACCAGACCGAGTGGGTCGTTTGGGGTTATTTGAGGGCATTTCTGTACATTTTTGGGTTTGGTATTTTCTAAAAAGTTTCCTTATCTTTTATTAGACGTGTGGATGCGATGTTGAGGGTCATGACCTTTGAATCGATAATTGTTTCGACATATGTTGATTTTCAGTTTAAATCAAGACGGGTGGGTTGTTTGGGGTTATTTGGGGGCACTGCTGTACTTTTTTGGGTTTGGTATTTTCTAAAAAGCGTCCTTATCTCTTATTAGACGTGTGGATGCGATGTTGAGGGTTGTGACCTTTGAATCGATACCAATTTTGGCATCTATTCATTTTCAGTTTAAATCAAACCGAATGGGTCGTTCGGGGTTATTTGGGGGCATTGCTATACTTTTTTGGGTTTGGAATTTTATAAAAAGTGTCCTTATCTCTTATTAGACGTGTGGATGTGATGTTAAGGGTCGTGACCTTTGAATCGATTCCTATTTCGACATATGTTCATTGTTGGTATAAACCAGATTGGGTGGGTCATTTGGAGTTCTTTGGGGACAGTTCTATACTTTTATGAGTTTGGGAATCTCTTAAAAGTGTCCTTATCTCTTATTAGACGTGTGGATGCGATGTTGAGGGTTGTGACCTTCTAATCGATACGTATTTTGACATATGTTCATTTTCGGTCCGAACCAAACCAGGTGGGTCGTTTGGAGTTATTTGGATGCATTTCTGTACTTTTTTTTCTTTGGGATTTTCTAAAAAGTGTCCTTGTCTCTTATTAGACGTGTGGATGTGATGTTGAGGGTTTTGACCTTCAAATCGATAACTATTTCGATATATGTTCATTTTTTGTTTAAACTAGACCAGGTGGGTCGTTTGGGGTTATTTGGGAGCATTTCTGTACTTTTTTGGGTTTGGTATTTACTAAAAAGTGTCCTTATCTCTTATTAGATGTGAGGATGCGATGTTGATGGTCGTGACCTTCAAATTGATACCTATTTCGGCATATGTTCATTTTCGATTTAAACCAGACCGAGTGGGTCGTTTGGGATTATTTGGGGGCATTTTTGTACTTTTTTGGTTTTGGGATTCTCTAAAAAGTGTCTTTAGCTCTTATTAGACATGTGGATGCGATGTTGAGGGTCATGACGTTCGAATCGATACCTATTTTGACATATGTTCATTTTCGGTTTAAATCAGACCGGGTGGGTGGTTTGGGGTTATTTAGGCGCATTTCTGCATTTTTTTCGGTTTAGGATTCTCTAAAAAGTGTCCTTTTCTCTTAATTGACATGTGGATGGGAGGTTGGGGATCGTGACCTTCGAATCGATACGTATTTTGGCATATATTCATTTTCGATTTAAGCCTGACCGGGTGGGTCGTTTGGGGTTATTTGGGGGCATTTTTGTAGTTTTTAGGTTTGGGATTTTCTAAAATTTGTCTTATCTATTATAAGACGTGTTGATGCGATGTTGAGGGTCGTGACCTTCGAATCGACACCTATTTCGACATATGTTCATTTTCGGTTTACACCAGACCGAGTGGACCGTTTGGGGTTATTTGGGAGCATTTTTGTACATTTTTTGGGTTTTGTATTTTCTAAAAAGCGTCCTTATCACTTATTAGACTTGTGGATGCGATGTTGAGGGTTGTGACCTTCAAATCGATACCAATTTTTGCATCTGTTCATTTTCGGTTTAAATCAAACTGGGTGGGTCGTTTGGGGTTATTTGGGGGCATTGCTGTACTTTTTTGGGTTTGGAATTTTGTAAAAAGTGTCCTTATCTCTTAGTAGACGTGTGGATGTGATGTTATGGGTTATGACCTTTGAATCGATTCCTATTTTGACATATGTTCATTGTTGGTATAAACCAGACTGGGTGGGTCGTTTGGAGTTTTTTGGGGGCAATTCTATAGTTTTATGGGTTTGGGATTCTCTTAAAAGTGTCCTTATCTCTTATTAGACGTGTGGATTCGATGTTGAGGGTCGTGACCTTCAAATCGATACCTATTTCGACATATGTTCATTTTCGGTCTGAACCAGACCAGGTGGGTTGTTTGGAGTTATATCGATGCATTTCTGCACTTTTTTTTCTTCGGGATTTTCTAAAAAGTGTCCTTGTCTCTTATTAGACGTGTGGATGCGATGTTGAGGGTTTTGACCTTCGTATCGATAACTATTTCGATATATGTTCATTTTTGGTTTAAACTAGACCAGGTGGGTCGTTTGGGGTAATTTGGGCGCATTTCTGTATTTTTTTGTGTTTGGTATTTTTTAAAAAGTGTCCTTATCTCTTATTAGACGTGTGGATGCGATGTTGAGGCTTTTGACCTTTGAATCGATAACTATTTTGTCATATGTTCATTTTCAGTGTAAACTAGACCAGGTGGGTCATTTGGGTTTATTTGGGTGCATTTCTGTACGTTTTTGGGTTTGGTATTTTCTATAGATCTGAGGATGCGATGTTGAGGGTCGTGACTTTCGAATTGATACCTATTTCGACATATGTTCATTTTCGGTTTAAACCAGACCGGATGGGTTGTCTGGGGTTATTTGGGTGCATTCTGTACTTTTTTGGGTTTGGGATTTTCGAAAAAGTGTCGTTATCTCTTATTAGACGTGTGGATGTGGTGTTGAGGGTCATGATCTTCGAATCGATACCTATTTCGACATGTTTATTTTCAATTTAAACCAGACCGGGTGGGTCGTTTGGGGTTATTTGGGGGCATTTCTATACTTTTTTGTCTTTGGGATTCTCTAACAAGTGTCCTTATCTCTTATTAGACGTGCGGATGCGATTTTCAGGGTCGTGACTGTCGAATCAATAAGTATTTTGACATATGTTCATTTTCGGTCCGAACCAGACCGGGTGAGTCGTTCGGAGTTATTTGGGTGCATTTCTGTACTTTTATTGGTTCGGGATTTTCTAAAAAGTGTCCTTATCTCTTATTAGACGTGTGGATGCGATGTTGAGGGTTTTGGCCTACGAATCGATACCTATTTTGGCATATGTTCATTTACGATCCGAACCAGACCTGGTGGGTCGTTTGTAGTTATTTGGGGGCATTTCTATACTTTTTTTGGTTTGGGATTTTCTAAAAAGTTTCCTTATCTCTTATTAGGATTGTGCATGCTATGTTGAGGGTCGTGACCTTTGAATCGATACCTATTTCGACATTTGTTCATTTTCGGTTTAAACCAGACCAGGTGGGTTGTTTGGGGTTATTCGGAGGCAGTTCTGCACTTTTTTGGCTTTGGGATTTTCTGAAAAGTGTCCTTATCTCTTATTAAATGTGTGGATGTGATGTTGAGGGTTGTGACCTGCGAATCGATACCTATTTTGGCATATGTTCATTTACGGTGCGAACCAGACCGGGTACTTTTTTGGGGTTATTTGGGGGCATTTATGTACTTTTTTGGGTTTGGGATTCTGTAAAAATTGTCCTTATCTCTTATTAGACATGTGGATGCGATGTTGAGGGTTGTGACCTGCGAATCGATACCTATTTTGACGTATGTTCATTTACGGCCTGAACCAGACCGGGTGGGTCGTTTGGGGTTATGTGTGGGCATTTCTATACTTTTTTGGGTTTGGGATTTTTTAAAAAGTATCCTTATCTATAATTAGTCGTGTGGATGCAATGTTGAGGGTCGTGACCTTCGACTCAATACCTATTGCGACATATGTTCATTTTTTATTGAAACCAGACTGGGTGGGTCGTTTGCGGTTATTTGGGGGTATTTCTGTACTTTTTTGGGTTTGGGATTCCTTAAAAATTGTCCTTATCTCTTATTAGAATTGTGAGCTTCAAATCGATTCCTTTTTTGGCATATGTTCATTTTCGGTTTAAACCAGACCAGGTGGGTCGTTTGGGGTTATTTGTGGGCATTTCTATACTTTTTTGGGTTTGGTATTTTCTAAAAATTGTCATTATCTCTTGTTTGACATGTGGATGCAATGTTGGGGGTCGTGACCTTCTAATCGACACCTATTTCAACAAATGTTCCGTTTCAGTTTAAACCAGACCGAGTGGGTTGTTTGGGGTTATTTGGGGGCATTTCTGTATATTTTTGGGTTTGGTATTTTCTAAAAAGTTTCCTTATCTTTTATTAGACGTGTGGATGCGATGTTGAGGGTCGTGACCTTCAAATCGATACCAATTTTGGAATCTATTCATTTTCAGTTTAAATCAAACCGGGTGGGTCATTCGGGGTTATTTGGGGGCAATGCTGTACTTTTTTGGTTTTGGAATTTTGTAAAAAGTGTCCTTATCTCTTATTAGACATGTGGATGTGATGTTAAGGGTCGTGAGCTTTGAATCGATTCCTATTTCGACATTTGTTCATTGTTGGTATAAACCAGACTGGGTGGGTCGTTTGGAGTTTTTTGGGGGCAGTTCTATACATTTATGGGTTTGGGATTCTCTTAAAAGTGTCCTTATCTCTTATTAGACGTGTGGATGCCATGTTGAGGTTCGTGACCTTCGAATCGATACGTATTTTGACATATGTTCATTTTCGGTCCGAACCAGACCAGATGGGTCGTTTGGAGTTATTTGGATGCATTTCTGTACTTTTTTTTCTTTGGGATTTTCTAAAAATTATCCTTGTCTCTTATTGGACGTGTGGATGCGATGTTGAGGGTCGTGACCTTCGAATCGATACGTATTTCGACATATGTTCATTTTCGGTCCGAACCAGACCAGGTGGGTCGTTTGGAGTTATTTGGATGCATTTCTGTACTTTTTTTTCTTTGGGATTTTCTAAAAAGTGTCCTTGTCTCTTATTAGACGTGTGGATGCGATGTTGAGGGTCGTGACCTTCGAATCAATACGTATTTTGACATATGTTCATTTTCGGTCCGAACCAGACCAGGTGGGTCGTTTGGAGTTATTTGGATGCATTTCTGTACTTTTTTTTCTTTGGGATTTTCTAAAAAGTGTCCTTGTCTCTTATTAGACGTGTGGATGCGATGTTGAGGGTTTTGACCTTCGAATCGATAACTATTTCAATATATGTTCATTTTTTGTTTAAACTAGACCAGGTGGGTCGTTTGGGGTTATTTGGAAGCATTTCTATACTTTTTTGGGTTTGGTATTTTCTAAAAAGTGTCCTTATCTCTTATTAGACGTGAGGATCCAATGTTGAGGGTCATGACCTTCAAATTGATACTTATTTTGGCATATGTTCATTTTTTGTTTAAACCAGACCGAGTGGGTCATTTGGGGTTATTTGGGGGCATTTTTGTTCTTTTTTGGTGTTGGGATTCTCTAAAAAGTGTCCTTATCTCTTATTAGACGTGTGGATGCGATGTTGAGGGTCGTGACGTTTGAATCGATACCTATTTTGACATATGTTGATTTTCGGTTTAAATCAGACCGTGTGGGTGGTTTGGGGTTATTTAGGCGTATTTCTGCATTTTTTTCGGTTTAGGATTCTCTAAAAAGTGTCATTATCTCTTATTTGACATGTGGATGCGAGGTTGAGCATCGTGACCTTCGAATCGATACCTATTTTGGCATATGTTCATTTTCGGTTTAAGCCTGACCGGGTGGATCGTTTGGGGTTATTTGGGGGCATTTCTGTAGTTTTTAGGTTTGGGATTTTCTAAAAATTGTCTTATCTCTTATACGACGTGTGGATGCGATGTTGAGGGTCGTGATTTTCGAATCGATACCTTTTTTTTTTTTTATAGGTAAGTGTGATTGTATTAAGAAAGAGGAAAAAAAATATAGAAGAAGGCAGCCCTTGTCCTCCCCCCTTAGACAGGCCTAAGAGGGGGAGGAGAGCCCCTAAAACAACCCGAGGACAGGCCCTCGGTGGAAAAGCCTATGACCAGGCCAACAACTCAATGAGACAAGGTCCTTAAAAAAACTTTACCATCTGAATCATTTTTAACCAACTCCACCAGGTCCTGTGGGAAATCAAGTGGATAAAAAATTGCTTCCCCATCCCCCGTATCCATGGCTGCAATAAAGTCTGCTGGCTGGTTGAGCTCTCTCCAAACATGTTTGATCTCCTTACGCTGTAATTGCTGTAGTAGCGTAGCTATATGGTCCCTCAATATTTGCATGCTCCAAGGGCAGTCCACAGCCCCATTAAGAATATCTACTGCCAATTTGGAATCGGATCTGATGGAAACCCGAAGTAGGTTCCTTTGAATACAAAAAGTGACCCCCTTTAAAATTGCAAAAAGCTCCATGCCTAGAATAGAATTAATATCTCCCTTCCCCGCATACGCCATTATGGCAACACCTGCATCACCACGAATGATTCCACCATAGGAAGCTCTATCAGCTGTTAAGGACCCATCACAGTGAAGGACTGCCATGTGAGTAGGAGGTCTAAACCAAGCATAGGTTTTTTGAGTAATCACCTTCCAATCCACCCTAATCCCCCAATTATCAGCCAAGAACTGGTTCCATGGGCTGTGGACAGCAGAAATGGGAAAGGCAGCACACTTAATGGCCACATCAAGACGAATTGCCTCTATAATCTGATCATGGGTTCTAACCTTCTTCTCAAACAGCCTTCGGTTTCGCTCCCACCAAATGTAATGCACAGTAGCACAAAAACCCAACTTGGGAACCAAATCCATCCTATCATTTGCACAACCAACACTCAAGAGCCAAGCAAGCACATTCTGGAGATTGGTAGGGCCTCCATCCCCTTGGGAGCAAAAAGAACTAATTTTACCCCAAATGCTAGTGGAAAAAGGGCAATTAAAGAAAAGCTGCTCGACTTTCAGTACCAGCCCAACACAAGATGTTCATTTTCGGTTTACAAAAGACCGAGTGGGCCGTTTGGGGTTATTTGGGGGCATTTTTGTACATTTTTGGGTTTGGTATTTTCTACAAAGCGTCCTTATCTCTTATTAGACGTGTGGATGCGATGTTGAGGGTCGTGACCTTCAAATCGATACCAATTTTGGCATCTGTTCATTTTTTGTTTAAATCAAACTAGGTGGATCATTCGGGGTTATTTGGGGGCATTGCTATACTTTTTTGGGTTTGGAATTTTGTAAAAAGTGTCCTTATCTCTTATTAGACGGGTGGATGTGATGTTATGGGTTGTGACCTTTGAATCGATTCCTATTTAGACATATGTTCATTGTTGGTATAAACCAGACTGGGTGGGTCGTTTGGAGTTTTTTGGGGGCAGTTCTATACTTTTATGGGTTTGGGATTCTCTTAAAAGTGTCCTTATCTCTTATTAGACGTGTGGATGAGATGTTGAGGGTTGTGACCTTCGAATCGATACGTATTTTGACATATGTTCATTTTCGATCCGAACCAGACCAGGTGGGTTATTTGGAGTTATTTGGATGCATTTCTGCACTTTTTTTTCTTTGGGATTTTCTAAAAAGTTTCCTGGTCTCTTATTAGACGTGTGGATGCGATGTTGAGGGTTTTGACCTTCGAATCGATAACTATTTTGATATATGCTCATTTTTTGTTTAAACTAGACCAGGTGGGTCGTTTGGGGTAATTTGGGCGCATTTCTGTATTTTTTGTGTTTGGTATTTTCTAAAAAGTGTCCTTATCTCTTATTAGACGTGTGGATGCGATGTTGAGGCTTTTGACCTTTGAATCGATAACTATTATGTCATATGTTCATTTTCGGTTTAAACTAGACCAGGTGGGTCGTTTGGGGTTATTTGGGTGCATTTCTGTACTTTTTTGGGTTTGGTATTTTCTAAAAAGTGTCCTTATCTCTTATTAGACATGAGGATGCGATGTTGAGGGTCGTGACCTTCGAATCGATACCTATTTCGATATATGTTCATTTCCAATTTAAACCAGACCGGGTGGGTTGTCTGGGGTTATTTGGGTGCATTTCTGTACTTTTTTGGGTTTTGGATTTTGGAAAAAGTGTCCTTATCTCTTATTAGACGTGTGGATGTGATGGTGAGGGTCATGATCTTCGAATTGATACCTATTTCGACATGTCTATTTTCAGTTTAAACCAGACCGGGTGGGTCGTTTGGGGTTATTTGGGGACATTTCTATACTTTTTTGTCTTTGGGATTCTCTAACAAGTGTCCTTATCTCTTATTAGACGTGCGGATGCGATTTTCAGGGTCGTGACTGTCAAATTAATAAGTATTTTGACATATGTTCATTTCTGGTCCGAACTAGACCGGGTGAGTCGTTTGGAGTTATTTGGGGGCATTTTTGTACTTTTATTGGTTTGGGATTTTCTAAAAAGTTTCCTTATCTCTTATTAGATGTGTGGATGCGATGTTGAGGGTTGTGGCCTGCGAATCGATACCTATTTTGGCATATGTTCATTTACGGTCCGAACCAGACCTGGTGGGTCATTTGTAGTTATTTGGGGGCATTTCTATACTTTTGTTGGTTTGGGATTTTCTAAAAAGTTTCCTTATCTCTTATTAGGATTGTGCATGCTATGTTGAGGGTCGTGACCTTTGAATCGATACCTATTTCGGCATTTGTTCATTTTCGGTTTAAACCAGACCAAGTGGGTCGTTTGGGGTTATGCGGAGGCAGTTCTGCACTTTTTTGGCTTCGGGATTTTCTAAAAAGTGTCCTTATCTCTTATTAGATGTGTGGATATGATGTTGAGGGTTGTGACCTGTGAATCAATACCAATTTTGGCATATGTTCATTTACGGTGGGAACCAGACCGGGTCTGTCGTTTGGGGTTATTTGGGGGCATTTATGTACTTTTTTGGGTTTGGGATTCTGTAAAAATTGTCCTTATCTCTTATTAGATATGTGGATGCGATGTTGAGGGTTGTGACCTGCGAATCGATACCTATTTTGACATATGTTCATTTACGGTCTGAACCAGACCGGGTGGGTCGTTTGGGGTTATGTGTGGGCATTTCTATACTTTTTTGGGTTTGGGATTTTTAAAAAAGTGTCCTTATCTATAATTAGTCGTGTGGATGCAATGTTGAGGGTCGTGCCCTTCGACTCAATACCTATTGCGACATATGTTCATTTTTTGTTGAAACCAGACCGGGTGGGTCGTTTGGGGTTATTTGGGGGCATTTCTGTACTTTTTTGGGTTTGGGATTCCTTAAAAATTGTCCTTATCTCTTATTGGAATTGTGGATGCAATGTTGAGGGTCGTGAGCTTCAAATTGATTCCTTTCTCGGCATATGTTCATTTTCGATTTAAACCAGACCAAGTGGGACGTTTGGGGTTATTTGTGGGCATTTCTGTACTTTTTGGGTTTGGTAATTTCCAAAAATTGTCATTATCTCTTGTTTGACATGTGGATGCGATGTTGAGGGTTGTGACCTTCAAATCAACACCTATTTCAACAAATGTTCCGTGTCGGTTTAAACCAGACCGAGTGGGTAGTTTGGGGTTATTTGGGGGCATTTCTGTACATTTTTGGGTTTGGTATTTTCTAAAAAGTTTCCTTATCTTTTATTAGATATGTGGATGCGATGTTGAGGGTCGTGACCTTCGAATCGATAGCTGTTTTGACATATGTTGATTTTCGGTTTAAACTAGATGGGGTGGGTTGTTTGGGGTTATTTGGGGGCATTTATCTACTTTTTTGGGTTTGGGATTTTCTAAAAAGTGTCCTTATCTCTTATTAGACATGTGGATGCGATGTTGAGAGTCGTGACCTTTGAATGGATACCAATTTTGGCATCTGTTCATTTTCAGTTTAAATCAAACTGGGTGGGTCGTTCGGGGTTATTTAGGGGCATTGCTGTACTTTTTTGGGTTTGGAATTTTGTAAAAAGTGTCCTTATCACTTATTAGACCTTTGAATCGATTCCTATTTCGACATATGTTCATTGTTGGTAGATAATGGTGCGTAAAGGCCCATTGCTATCAGGAGGTCTTGAGTTCAAGTCTCCTGGTTCACATCCTACATCCCTCCCTACCTATCCAAAAAAAAAAGTTCATTGTTGGTATAAACTAGACTGGATGGGTCGTTTGGAGTTTTTTGGGGGCAGTTCTATACTTTTATGGGTTTGGGATTCTCTTAAAAGTGTCCTTATCTCTTATTAGACGTGTGGATGCGATGTTGAGGGTCGTGACCTTCGAATCGATACATATTTCCACATATGTTCATTTTCGGTCCGAACCAGACCAGGTGGGTTGTTTGGAGTTATTTGGATGCATTTCTGCACTTTTTTTTCTTTGGGACTTTCTAAAAAGTTTCCTGGTCTCTTATTAGACGTGTGGATACGATGTTGAGGGTTTTGACCTTCGAATCAATAACTATTTCGATATATGTTCATTTTTTGTTTAAACTAGACCAGGTGGGTTGTTTGGGGTAATTTGGGCGCATTTCTGTATTTTTTGTGGTTGGTATTTTCTAAAAAGTGTCCTTATCTCTTATTAGACGTGTGGATGCGATGTTGAGGCTTTTGACCTTTGAATCGATAACTATTTTGTCATATGCTCATTTTTGGTTTAAACTAGACCAGGTGGGTCGTTTGGGGTTATTTGGGTGCATTTCTATACTTTTTTGGGTTTGGTATTTTCTAAAAAATGTCCTTATCTCTTATTAGACGTGAGGATGCGATGTTGAGGGTCGTGACCTTCGAATCGATACCTATTTCGACATATAATCATTTTCGGTTTAAACCAGACCGAGTGGGTTGTCTGGGGTTATTTGGGTGCATTTCTGTACTTTTTTGGGGTTTGGATTCTCGAAAAAGTGTCCTTATCTCTTATTAGAATTGTGGATGCTATGTTGAGGGTTGTGACCTTTGAATCGATACCTATTTTGACATATGTTCATTTTCGGTTTAAACTAGACCAAGTGGGTCGTTTGGGTTAGTTGGGGGTATTTCTGCACTTTTTTGGGCATGGGATTTTCAAAAAATATCCTTAATAATTATTTGACGTGTGGATACGATGTTGAGGGTCGTGACCTTCGAATCAATACCTATTTCGACATATGTTCATTTTCGGTTTAAACAAGACGAGGTGGGTCCTTTGGGGTTGTTTGGGGGCATTTCTGTATTTTTTTGTGTTTGGTAGTTTATAAAAAGTATCCTTATCTCTTATTAGAATTGTGGATGCTATGTTGAGGGTTGTGACATTCGAATTGATACCTATTTCGACTTATATTCATTTTCGGTTTAAACCTGACCGGGTGGGTCGTTTGGGGTTATTTGGGGGCATTTTTGTACTTTTTTGGGTTTGATGTTTTATAAAAATTATCCTTTTCTCTTATTAGACGTGTGGATGCGATGTTGAGGGTCGTGACCTTCGAATCGATACGTATTTCAACATATGTTCATTTTCGGTCCGAACCAGACCAGGTGGATCGTTTGGAGTTATTTGGACACATTTCTATATTTTTTTTCCTTTGGGATTTTCTAAAAAGTGTCCTTATCTCTTATTAGACATGTGGATGCGATGTTGAGGCTTTTGACCTTTGAATCGATAACTATTTTGTCATATGTTCATTTTCGGTTTAAACTAGACCAGGTGGGTTGTTTGGGGTTATTTGGGTGCATTTCTATACTTTTTTGGGTTTGGTATTTTCTAAAAAGTGTCCTTATCTCTTATTAGACGTGAGGATGCGATGTTGAGGGTCGTGACCTTCGAATCGATACCTATTTCGACATATGTTCATTTCCGGTTTAAACCAGACCGGGTGGGTTGTCTGGGGTTATTTGGGTGCATTTCTGTATTTTTTGGGTTTTGGATTTTCAAAAAAGTGTGTTTATCTCTTATTAGAATTGTGGATCCTATGTTGAGGGTTGTGACCTTTGAATCGATACCTATTTTAACATATGTTCATTTTCGGTTTAAACTAGACCAAGTGGGTCGTTTGAGTTATTTGGGGGTATTTCTGCACTTTTTTGGGCATGGGATTTTCAGAAAGTATCCTTAATAATTATTTGACGTGTGGATGTGATGTTGAGGGTCGTGACCTTCGAATCGATACCTATTTTGACATATATTCATTTTCGGTTTAAACAAGACGAGGTGGGTCCTTTGGGGTTGTTTGGGGGCATTTCTGTACTTTTTTGTGTTTGGTATTTTATAAAAAGTTTCCTTATCTCTTATTAGAATTGTGGATGCTATGTTGAGGGTTGTGACATTCGAATCGATACCTATTTCGACTTATATTCATTTTTGGTTTAAACCTGACCGGGTGGGTCGTTTGGGGTTATTTGGGGGCATTTTTGTACTTTTTTGGGTTTGATGTTTTATAAAAATTATCCTTTTCTCTTATTAGACGTGTGGATATGATGTTGAGGGTCATGACCTTCGAATCGATACGTATTTCGACATATGTTCATTTTCGGTCCGAACCAGACCAGGTGGGTCGTTTGGAGTTATTTGGACGCATTTCTGTACTTTTTTTCCTTTGGGATTTTCTAAAAAGTGACCTTATCTCTTATTAGACGTGTGGATACGATATTGAGGGTTTTGACCTTCGAATCGATAACTATTTCGACATATGTTCAGTTTTTGTTTAAACAAGACCAGGTGGGTCGTTTGGGGTAATTTGGGGGCATTTCTGTAGTTTTTTGGATTTGGTATTTTAAAGTGTCCTTATCTCTTACTAGACGTGTGGATGCGATGTTGAGGATCGTGACCTTCGATTCGACACCAATTTTGGCATCTGTTCGTTTTCGATTTAAATCAAACCGGGTGGGTCGTTTGGGGTTATTTGGGGGCATTGCTGTACTTTTTTGGGTTTGGAATTTTATAAAAAGTCTCCTTATCTCTTATTAGATGTGTGGATGCGATGTTGAGGGTCGTGACCTTCGAATCGATATCTATTTCGACATATGTTCATTTTCGGTTTAAACTAGACCGGGTGGGTCGTTTGGGATTATTTGGGTGCATTTCTGTACTTTTTTGGGTTTGGTATTTTCTAAAAAGTGTCCTTGTCTCTTGTTAGACGTGTCGATGTGATGTTGAGGTTCGTGACCATCGAATCGATACCTATTTCGGCATATGTTCATTTTTGGTTTAAACTAGACCGGGTGCGTCGTTTGGGGTCATTTAAGGGCATTTATGTACTTTTTTTGGTTTGGGATTCTCAAAAAAGTGCCCTTATCTCTTTCTTATTAGACGTGTGGATGCGATGTTGAGGGTCGTGACCTTGGAATCGATACGTATTTCGACATATGTTCATTTTCGATTTAAACCTAACCGAGTGGGTCATTTGGGGTTATTTGGGGGCATTTTAGTACTTTTTTTTGTTTGGCATTCTCTAAAAAGTGTCCTTATCTATTATTAGACTTGTGGATGCGATGTTGGGGGTCGTGACCTTCGAATCAATACTCATTTCGGCATATGTTCATTTTCGGTTTAAACCAGACCGGGTGGGTCGTTTGAGGTTATTTGGGGGCATTTCTCTACTTTTTTGGTGTGGTATTTTCTAAAAACTGTCCTTATCTCTTGTTAGACGTGCGGATACGATGTTGAGGGTCATGACCTTCGAATCCATACCTATTTTGGCATATGTTCATTTTCGGTTTTAAGTAGACCGGGTGGGTCATTTGGGGTTATTTCGGGGCATTTCTGTACTTTTTCGGGCATGGGATTTTCTAAAAAGTGTCATTTTCTCTTATTAGACGTGTGGATGCGTTGTTGAGGGTCGTGACCTTCGAATCCATACCTATTTTGGCATATGTTCATTTTCGGTTTAAACTAGACCGGGTGGGTTGTTTGGGATTATTTGGGGGCATTTCTGTACTTTTTTGGGTTTGGTAATTTGTAAAAAGTGTCTGTATCTCTTGTTTTTTTTTTTTGATAGGTAATATGTGAGTGTATAGAACGAAAAAAGAAGATACAAAAGAAGGCAGCCAATCACCACCCCTTAGACAGACCTAAGGGAGAGGAAGAGGCCCCACACCCCCCGAGGACAAACCCCTCGAAAATACAAAGAAAAGGCAAGACCCACCCCAATCACAGAATCCTAAAGTCGGTCTTCCTATCAGTATCATTGTGAATCAACCTCATCAGGTCTTCAGGAAAGTCCATGGGAGAAATAATAGTTTCCCCATCCCCACTGTCGATGGAGGCAACAAAATCTGCCGGCTGGTTCAGTTCCCTCCAAATATGTCTCACTTCAAGGTGAGTCAACTGGGTCAGGAGAGAGCTAATCTGGCACTTCAAAACATACACGCTCCAAGGGCAGCATATAGCACCTGTAATGATAGCCACTGCCAACTTCGAATCAGATCTAATCGAAACACTTTGAAGATCCCTCTCCAAGCACAAGGCCACCCCTCTGTGAATAGCTAATAACTCCATGCTATGCACTGAAGTCTCCACCCCTTTACCCACATAGGCCAGAATAGGATCTCCAGTGGCATGATGAATAATTCCTTCATATGCAACTCTGTCCATGCTCAAAGACCCATCACAATGGAGCGCTACCATATGGGCTGAAGGAGTAAACCAAGAACAAGCTTTAGGAACCGAAACAGTCCAATTAACTTGAACCCCCCACTTCTCAACCAAGAACTGATTCCTTGAGTTACTGGCAGCCACAACAGGGGGGTAAGAACTTTTAGTGACAACATCGAACTTAATATCTTGGAAAATTCTGTCAAAGGTCCTTGAAGTATTGCTAAAGAGACGCTGATTTCTTTCCCACCAAATATGGTAAACTGAAGCACAAAACACCAGCTTAGGAATGACATCTAACTTGTCATTGGTGCACACCGCAAAGGAGAGCCAATTAACCACATCAGTTAGGGCAGAAGGCCCCTTCCCACTTGGAGAACAAAGAGAGCTAACCCTATTCCAAATAGAATTGGAAAAGGGACAATCAAAGAACAGGTGGGAGTGACTCTCCAATCCCCCTCCCAACAAAGAACACAATTCTGCCCAACCAAGATGTTTCTTTAGATAAGTTGGTCCTTGGTTGGGAGACCCCCCTTAAGACACCTCCAGGTAGTACAAGAATGTCTAGGAAGATACCCAGGGAACCAAACAAGTTTGAACCAATCCACCTTTGCAGCACTCCTTCTTATCAGATCCCAGGTCGATTTGGTACTGAATAGGCCATTAGGAGTTTTCTTCCAAACAATAAGGTCCTTCCCCCCATTAATAAGGGGAATAGTAGGGAGATCTCTCCAGACAGTAATCAAATCAAAAGAGCCCTGAGGGGGAGAATACCAATTACCATTCCTAATAACATCCGAGACCAAAGCAAGGCGATGAGAACCAGCATCATATCGAATACGGTCCCCAAATCTTTTAATCAAAACTCCTTTGGGATGCCAATTATCAAGCCAAAGTCTAGTAGATTGGCCATCCCCAATGATATGATGGATATGAGACTCAACCAAATCTCTATACTTGAGAATTTTCGGCCAAACCCAAGAACAATTTTGTGGGACTTTAGCAGTCCAAATAGAGTCATTTTTTAGGTAACGGGTATTAACCCACCTAACCCAAAGACTGTCCTTCTTAGAGGCAATCCACCAAACTTGCTTAAGAATACCAGCAGTATTCATATCAGTAATTCTCCTTATGCCAAGGCCCCCTTCTGTCTTAGGCTTACAAATATTATCCCAAGAAATATAATGTACCTTTCGTTCAAGAGACGGGCCGGACCAAAGAAAATTGGAGAAAATGGACTCCAGCTTCTTCTTGACAGCACCTGGAAGAGCAAAGATCCTGACCAATAAATATAGCAACCTTGAAGGACGGAGCTCAACAGTTGTACACGCCCTGCAAACAACAGAAACCGGGCCTTCCAGCCATCAAGCCTGCTCCGCACTCGATCCATGATAGAAGAGCAGTCTGCAAAGCCCAGCTTACGAGAGATAAGAGGAACACCAAGGTACCTGATAGGGAGCTTGGTGTCCACAAAATTCGTTAATTCCAAAAGTTGCAGTCTGCCCGTATGGGTAAGGCCCCCTAAAATAATAGAGGACTTAGCCCTGTTGAGTTTCAACCCAAAAAAGGTATGAAAATCATCCAGGACCCTCAGACAGGCCAAAATAGAATCATGGTAGGCCTTCACAAAAATCATCAGATCATCTGCAAAAATAAGATGAGAGAGGTGGGAGCTCTTGCATCTGGGGAGAAGACTAATCCTGCCCTCTGCTTCCAACTTCCTCATCAAGGCTGAAAACACCTCCATAGCAATAGTAAAGAGATAGGGAGAGATGGGATCCCCTTGCCTGATACCCCTGCCCCCTTTGAAGTAACCAGCTGGGCTTCCATTAATCAAAATGGAGAAATAAGGGGAGCCAACACAAGCCTTCACCCAACAAATAAACTTCTGTGGGAAGCCCATTCTTTCCATAATGTCAAACAGAAACTTCCTACTGAGAGAGTCATAAGCCTTATGGAGATCAATCTTCAACACAGCTGTAGGACTTGTTCCATTCTGCTCAATTCCTCTAACCACATCATGACAGACAAGGATATTATCCACAATGGACCTTCCCTTTATAAAGGCAGATTGGGAATCACTAACCACGTGCCCAACAACTCTCTGCAATCTATTAGATAAGATTTTAGTGATAATCTTATAAAAAAGATTACAAAGGGCTATGGGCCTATACCCTGCAAAAGAAGACACATCACTTGTCTTAGGGATCAAACTAATGAAAGTGGCGTTAATCGAGCCGGGAAGGCAAGACTTAGAGAAGAACCACTTTACAGCCAAAGTCAAGTCTTCACCAACAACATCCCAAAAGTGTTTGAAAAAGGCAGCCCCAAACCCATCAGGCCCTGGAGCTTTGGAATTCTTCATAGCAAACACCACTTCCATAATCTCCTTATTAGACACATTTCCAATAAGATCTTCCTGCTGAGCTAGTGACAAGCCACCTTGTAAGGGAACCGAACTAGGAAAGAACCCCCTATCATCGGAATCAGCCCCAAACAACCTCTTATAAAAGGAGATAGCTTCTTCCTTGATGAGATTAGGAACCTTAACAATGGCCCCCCCTTCCCCTTGTATCTCCAGAATATGATTTCTATTCTGCCTACACATCATAGATTTATGGAAGAAACTATTGTTGCCATCACCCAGCTGAATGTGTTTTACCCTGGATTTCTCTTTTAAAAATTTTTCTTCAACGGCCAAAGCTTCCCACAATTTCACCTTAGCTTGAGTCTCCAAGGAAACCAAATTTGGGTCATCAGGGTGTGCACCAAGGTTACATTGAATCTGATTCAAATCAGCACTAGCAGCCTTCACCGCAGCAAAAACATCACCAACACACTCTTTATTCCATTTCCTTAGCTCCTTCTTGACATTCCTTAACCGAGCAGCAAACCGAAGAATGGGATTAAGAGTCATGCTAACCGGCTGTTCCCAACCCTTGAGAACAGTATCATCAAACCCATTCCTCCCAATCCAAGCCTCAAAGAATCTAAAAGGTTTAGGACCGAAATTAGAATCATCTAAGATGGTCAACACCATAGGGGAATGGTCAGAGAGACCCGGAGGAAGAAAGGCAACTTTTGAAGACCTGAGCACATCAATCCAAGCCAAGTTCACCATAACTCTATCCAACTTGCAACAAATCCGAGCAACCCCATCTTGTCTATTATTCCAGGTCAAAAATTCCCCCTTCCATTTCAGATCAACTAGCCCAGAGTCATCAATAAAAGAGTTAAACTCATCTACAGCCTCTTGCCGAATAGAGTCCCCACCAATTTTCTCATGCTGGTGACGAACCACATTAAAATCCCCAAGGACTGCCCAATGATCAAGAATAGAGTTAGCAATTGAGCCCACATCCCTCCACAATTCCCTTCGGCCTTCCATAGAATTAAAGGCATACACAGCAGTACAAAGAACGGTAACAGAGGTTCCAACAATCGACACCTTAACATGAATAAACTGCTTGGATTTTTGGATCTCTTCAACATTAAACACTGTAGGATCCCAGCCCAACCAGATCCGAATTGGAGAATCAGCTTCACCATTATGCACATATTTCCAATCTGAAATAAAATGGTCAAAAATTGCACCACAGTTTTCCACCTTAACTTTAGTCTCAAGCATACAAGCCAATTTAACCTGATGGTCCTTTATAACCTTCTTAATCCCCAGCCATTTAGTAGAGGCATTCAAGCCTCTAACGTTCCAAGATAGGCATTTCATTTGGCACCAAAGTTAGAAGTGTCACCCCCCCCCCCCCCCTTTACTAGGTCCATCTCCTTTAGGTCCAAAAGAATCTTTCGGGTTTAAGAGAACCTGTTGGGCCTGAAATTTAGACCCCCTCCCTGTGGGTCGGCCCAAAATAGAAAAAGAAGTAGTATTTAATTGGCCCATACCTTTCCCAGAAGACCCTTGGGTGGCCCGCAACTCCGCAGCCCGCTTTTTCAATCTTTCAATATTGGCTGACGGCTTAGAAGTTAAAGTCTCTTTTTCCCTCAAACTCCGAACTTCATCTAATGTCTTGTCGCCTTCTAAATCTGCCCCCTTCATATCTACCACCAGATTAGGATCAATAACCTTCACCGAATTATTGGATGCCACCTCATCATATCTATTGGTAACATTCACTTTAAATGTCATTCCCCCTCCCACGGCAGTAGCTCCCTCATTCTTACTATGACCGGGATTTGAGAGATCATTTAAATTGGAAGGCATCTCTCCCAACTGCTCCCCACCAAATCTGCTTTCCTCCTCTAGACCATCTTTAGTAGAAGGTAAATTTACCTTTCCAAGATTAGAAGAAGTCTCCATCGGCTGCTCCATTTGGACAGAATATGAATTCGGATTGCCTTCAATATTCTCACCACCGAATCTGCCCTCCTTCTAGATTTCCTGCCCAATTAAATCCACCCTGTCCTCCCCTAAGCATGGAAGAATCTTCAATGGTTGAGCATTAATTTCTCCCTCCTCTTTGTCCACCTCATCAAATAGCTCATTCCCTAAGAGTAATGCACAAGAATCCGGGTCCAACATCATTTCTTGTGGGTCATACCTCACTTCCTCCGTTAGATTCTCCAACAAAGCAAAAGCATTAGAGTGGGTCACTTCTGAATCTTTATTTCCTTCTTCAAAAGAAGATCCCCTACTCAATATCTTCTTACCTAACCTGGCGCCTTGCCTCAAGGGCCGACTAACTTCTTTCCCTTTATTCATGCTAGAATTAAAGGAAATAGAATTTGAATTCGAATTTGAAATCACCAGCTCTCGTCCTCCAGCTACGGCCGAAGCACCACCTTCATCTCCGGCCAAATCTTCACCACCATTCCCGGTCGAACCCTGCCGAGTTACACCTGCAGCTGGATCCTTCACTCTCCATTCTTTTTTCGGACCTGAATTTTTGTTGGAACTATGAATACCAAAATTGCAAGTCGCATCTGAATGCCCGAATACCCTACAGTGTTTACAAGATGGTGGTTTCCAATCATAGACCACCCTTTGGTGAAAAGAAAGACCATCATCTCCATAGACAGGAATAGAGGATGGTAGGTCAGAAAATGCAGACACCTCCACACACATCCGAGCATAGGACAATCGCTCCATAGACCTTGTCATCTTATCAGTGACAATCGGCTTTCCAATCACACTCCCAATCGAACTAAGAGCTTCAGCCGACCAAAAGTGAAAAGGAAGATTGGGCAAAGAAACCCAAACTGGTACGGAACATAAATTAACCCTTTCCATGCACGCTCCCGGGCTCCAAGGATGAAGAATCAACGGCCTTCTTTGGACATACCATGGTCCCCCTTCAAGAACTTTAATCTTATCATCTTCAAGATTAAACCTGAAAATGAAAATCCCACTGTCAAGCAAATTCACATCAACATGACCCGAAATCTTCCATTGCTTCACTAACATTTCTCGAGCAAAGTTGAAGCTGGGCCTGCCCCCAATAAAATGACCCATAAGGGTATTCTTCCATTTTTCCAGACCATTCTTAATCATGGAAGATGGGCACTTAGCAGCCAATGCCCCATCAATCTTCACAAGTTCAACAAAAGTGAGTTGCAATCCATCACTAACCAACGAAGAAGAAGATGAAAATAAGGCTGACCAAGGCACCCCAAGACCCTTCTTAGTCGTTCCTCCAGCATCATTCACAACCCCACCAGTAGGTTGTGGATGGTCTCCTACAGCAGCTCCATCCAAGCCTTGAACTCCATCCCCCAAAAGGGATCCCACTACAACCGAAGCCTCCAAAGGAGATGTTGTAGCACATGCAGCACCACCACTTGGAGAGTCTTTACCACTACTCCCATCTCCATGTGCATCACCCCCATTCCAACAAACAAAAACTCCCTCTCCACCCCCTCCCAGACTAAGAACAGGAGGGAGACCATTAGCCGGAGCTAAAGGCCAGCCGGCCATTGAGCACGGACAGAGCTGCATATGGAGGAATTATTCGTTATGCCACTGGAGATCCTATTCTGGCCTATGTGGGTAAAGGGGTGGAGACTTCAGTGCTTAGCATGGAGTTATTAGGTATTCATAGAGGGGTGGCCTTGTGCTTGGAGAGGGATCTTCAAAGTGTTTCGATTAGATCTGATTCGAAGTTGGCAGTGGATATCATTACTGGTGCTATCAGCTGCCCTTGGAGCGTGTATGTTTTCAGTGCTAGATTAGCTCTCTCCTGACCCAGTTGACTCACCTTGAAGTGAGACATGTTTGGAAGGAACTGAACCAGCCGGCAGATTTTGTTGCCTCCATCGATAGTGGGGATGGGGAAACTATTATTTATCCCACGGACTTTCCTGAAGACCTGATGAGGCTGATTCGCAATGATACTGATAGGAAGACCTACTTTAGGATTCTGTGATTGGGGTGGGTCTTGCATTTTCTTTGTATTTTCGAGGGGTCTGTCCTCGGGGGGTGTGGGGCCTCTTCCTCTCCCTTAGGTCTGTCTAAGGGGTGGTGATTGGCTGCCTTCTTTTGTATCTTCTTTTTTTGTTCTATACACTCACATATTACCTATCAAAAAAAAATATATAATATGTGACAAAATCCGAGTCTTGCTTTTGGCAGTCTATAAGAGCAGGGGGGAAGTCTCCTGGGTCCTAAATTACCC
>NW_025317714.1:0-36249 GCF_018873765.1 Telopea speciosissima
ATTATGGTCGGATGACCATCGGCTTGATTGGGGAAACGCCCCTATGGTGTAACTCACTATTATGGTCGGATGACCATTAGCTTGATTGGGGAAACTCCCCTATGGTGCAACTCACCATTATAATAATTCCTGGCACATTATTAGTAACAGAGATAATCATGTAGGGAAAGAATAATTGCAAGAACAGATCATTGTCATTAATTGTTTGACCATTTGAGGATACCTTTATGGGCCGTAGCCTGACATTTCCCTTAAAAAACTTTGCTTTAATCAAATGAAATGAAAATTAAAATTGAATAACCTGACCTTACTGGTAGAATTTTCATAAATTTTTTGCATTCCACGACCGTGGTATGGGTACCCCCTCCAGAGTCTCCAAATGAAAGGCGCCTGGTGCCACTTGTTTGGAGATTCTGTATGGCCCTTCCCAGTTGGGTGCTAATTTTCCCATGGACCTTGGATCTGAAGCTTCCAGCTTGCGTAAGACCAGTTCTCCTTGGTAAAATCTTCTAACTTTCAGCCTAGAGTTATAGTGGCGTGTTGTTCGCTGTTGATGAGCCGCATTTCTTATCCGAGCTGTTTCTATAATCTCCTCCAATAGATCGAGGTTTACCCTTAATTCTTCATTATTAACTTCCAAATTGTAGAATTGCACCCTCATGGATGTTTCTCCTATCTCCACTGGGATTACTGCCTCCGTTCCATATGCCAACATGAAAGGCATTTCACCAGTTGCTAGCCTCGTTGTCGTTCTGTACGCCCATAGAATATTAGGCAGTTCTTCCACCCATAATCCCTTGGTTGTTTCCAATTTCTTCTTAATTCCATCCAGGAGGATTTTATTCATCGCCTCTGCTAGCCCATTCGATTGAGGGTGAGCAACTAAGGTTTTCCTTAGCTAATTTCATACTGATCACTAAACTCTTTGAATTTTTGTTCAAACTGCTTTCCATTGTCAGTGATGAGGGTTCTCGGTATTCCATATCTGTAGATGACTGAGTGAAGGAAGAATTTCCATACCTTCGCCATGGAAATTACTGCCAAAGCTTCTGCTTTTACCCATTTGGTGAAATAATCCACTGCTACGACTACAAACTGTCTACCTCCTGATGTTTTGGGGAAAGGTCCCAGTATATCCATGCCCCATTGTACAAAAGGTAATGGACTTGATATTGAGGTGAGTTCTGTTGCAGGTTGGCATGTGATAGGGACAAACTTCTGACACTTCAAGCATTTGCGGACAAAACTCATTGCTTCTTTTCGGAGATAGGGCCAAAAATATCCTTATCTGATGACTTTGTGAGCGAGCGCCATGCCCCCCAGGTGTTTTCCACAAATGCCCTTAGGTAATTCTCGCAGAACATATTCCGCCTCGGTTGGACGAAGACATTTCAGGTAAGGCATAGCAAAGGCTTTCTTATAGAGAATTCCTCCTATCATTGTGTACCGTGCTGCTCTCATTCGTATTTTCCTTGCTTCCTCCTTGTCGTTGGGTAATGTGCCTTCTTGAAGGTAGTTCACTATAGGATCCATCCAATAAGGTTCCATCTTGATAGGTAGTACCTCTTCTGGCTGTTTTATGCTCGGATTATCGAGGACGTTGATCGAGTCGTTGAACCAATCAAAAATAAACCTAACTAAACACTAATACAGTGGAAAGTACGGGTATCAAACTACGGGGAACAAAGGCTAAGTTGCATGAAATTAAATCAAGTCTAAGATGAAACTAAAACCGTAAATTAATTAATTTAAAGCTAACACTAGCAACTGATTAAAGCGAATAGAAGATGGTCAGAAAATACTGCTTTTAGGTTGAATCAACTTTAATTCAGATTCATCATTCAATCTCTCTCATATTCGGCTCATGGCGACTACATGCCCCATGACAACCACAAAAAATAGGGTCCCTTCTAGGTATAAATTATCTTGGCAAAATTGTCATCCGATTTCTACAATGAATCGAAAGTTTAAAGAACTAGGGTACGCACAATCCACTCAGGTATATCGTATCATCGATACGACCACATGAATCAATTCAATACTATTGCTTGGTAGGTTAAATTGAATCACAGAAACAAATTACCCTAACTAGATGTAAACATGATTACACAAAAATCACAATGAGATGCCTAAGTCTTTTCCAAGCAATCAATAAGAAAAGAGAATGACTAATTAAATCATCCTTAAAGTATCATCTTCCCAAAAACAGCAGCAAGTTTAGTTACTCATTTAACATAAATGAAATAAAGAGAAGTTAGGGATACAAGCCAAAGAATTAGAGGGAACAAGAGAGTAGAAGCAATGGCAGCAATGGCGATGGTAGATGCTCTTCCTCTCCTCTTCTTCTTCCTCTTCCAGTCTTCTTCTCCCCAAAACCGTCAACCCCCTATTGCTCTCGGTCGTTCAATCTCCCAATTCAATTCTCCTCCCCCCTTTTTGAACTCCATCTGTATCCTTCTTTTTGGGGAGAGGTGATATATTTTGAATTAAAAATAAAACTGAAAATAACCCAAGGGAGTTGCGTTCCACTAGGAGAGTAAGAGAGAGGGAAAGACAAATTTTTATCACCTACAATTCTGACACCCTCCAATTCCCCTACAATCCCTCACATGGGAGCTGAAATGACCACTTACCCCCTTTGCCTGGACACACTTGTCCAGCGTGGTAAGTGGTCATTTCAGCTCCCATGTGAGGGATTGTAGGGAAGTGGAGGGTGTTAGAATTGTAGGTGATAATGATCCGGGAAAGACAACGTGTGAGATGGGGATGGGAGAGAGAGGCATGTGAGATGGGATGACTTAGAAAAAGGGTAAAAAGATATTTAATAGTTTGTTTTTAATTAACAAACTAGAAAGAGAGAGAGAGAGGTTTACGTGAGAGAATATTTCTCTCTTTCTTTCTTTTAATTTGTTTTTCTTCACACTCTCCAACTTTGCCATAATCCATCTTTGGCCATACTCCCCTCCTTCCTTGAACCGAATTGACTCGACCCAAGAATTAAATGTTAACCATTTAATTTTTCTAATGCAATGAGTCCAATATCGATTTTCTTGAGAAATTTCCTCTTTGTCAAATTACGATAATGCCCACGAGATGACTATTTGCACACATGCGAACCCTTGACCCAGCTGGTAAACATCCAAAATCGGCTAAAGGGACTGATTCATGCTTTTGTCCTTCCAGGCCTGCAATCATAGAAATCACATAATAGTATCAAATCCTTCATAAATATTCAAATACAAACCGTAAATAAATAGTGATTTCTATCTAAGATTACAGCCCAATCACACTCCCCAACTTAGCCTGTTGCTCGTCCTCGAGTGAAAGAGAATAAAGAAAATAACTGACTCAACTCTCAGGTTCATAAACAGTCTATCTACAGATGATACATTCAAAGAGATAATGATAGTTTACTATTGCACATCAACTCATAGGCTGCTTGACTCATGGAAACACAAGAGCTAAGCAACAAACAAGGACTTCTCCTAAGCCATCAAGCGCTCACTTTCTGCTTTTTCAACCCATTGGTTCACCATGAATTGTGACATCTAAACCTTTTACAAATGCACATGCTAGCTTGTGTAACACCTCATAATCAATGTGGCTCATTTATTTTTCTCTCAAAACATTTTTCTTTTCTTTCTTTCTTTCTTTCTTTTTTTTTTATTTTCTATTTTCTATTTTTTTTTATAACGTGATTCTCAGATCCGTGCAATGTTCTGGCCTTTTAAGCTTTCTAGAAGGCTCATGTAATGAGCTTTAAGCCAACCACTCCCAAGCCAGATGACTTTAGGGGATTGAGTGTGAAACACTCCTCGGGCTTACTCACAGGAACCAAAAAGGCTACAAGCCCAAACTGGATTCAAGAATACTAGTAATAATAACTTAACTGGTCACTCCAACTGTTTTATGCGAGACTCTGGGCTTGTGGCCTAGATGCCCCGGTTACGAAGTTGAAGCAACAGAACTAAACTCTCATAATTTTTATTTTTTTTTTGTTTTTTTTTTAAGAAAGAGGATGCAACACCATTAAGTAGTGGTCTGCCTAAACATTCAAAATGTCACAAACTTGGTAGACTTATGTGTTTAGAAGCATTAAGCAAACTCACAAATGACCGTCGGAGAAATAAAGGTTCAATACTTAACATTGTGTTGAATTAATTTTCTCACAACCTAGAGTCAAATGCACTGCAAAGTAAAAGTATCATTATAAAAATGAATGCATGAAAATTTTTCAAGAATGTAGATGAATCAGAGAGTCATATGCAGAAAAATTTCCAAAATCCTCCCTCCCCAACTTAGACGGCATTGTCCCCAATGACAACTAGAAATAACAGATAAAGAAAATTATGAGAAACAAAGGATGAGGAACGAAACCACCTGAGGTGTGGGTGTACGGCAACAAGTGAAATCACTGGAAATAACAGCACAATGAGAATTTAACTCTACTACGGGAGATGGCTCTACAAAATAAAAATAAAAAAACACCAAACAACGTAAAAAGGAAAACAACAAATGCTGTAAATAAAGAAAACGTGGGCTGCCTCCCAAGAGCGCTAAGTTTTACGTCTTCAGCCAGACGACAGTAAAGCTCAGGGTAGTCCATCAGAAGCATGATCATAATCCACATCCACTAGGTCTAAAGACTCAATTAATTGGCCATCAGCAAGGCCATCAACATAGGGTTTCAGTCTTTGACCGTTAACCTTAAAAGTTTGCCCGTTCTGCGGATTCTTGATCTCAATAGCACCATCTGGGGCAACAGATATAACCACAAAAGGTCCATCCCACCGAGATCTCAATTTCCCTGGGAATAAATGCAAATTAGAATTAAAGAGTCAAACACACTGATTAGGCACAAAGGACTTCCGAACTATGTGTTTATCATGAAACTCCTTAGTTCGATCCTTATAGATGCGTGAGCTCTCATAGGCATCATTGCGCAACTCCTCCAATTCAGATAGTTGGAGACGACGAGTGGGACCAGCTTGAGTCATATCAAAATTAAATGTCTTTATGGCCCAATATGCTCAGTGTTCCACCTCAACTGGAAGATGACAGGCCTTACCAAAAACTAATCGGTATGGTGACATACCTATAGGAGTTTTATATGCAGTTTGGTAAGCCCACAAAGCATCAATCAGCCGAGTAGACCAGTCCTTACGGTCTGGTCTAACTGTCTTCTCCAATATCTATTTTATCTCTCGGTTCGATACCTCCACCTGACCAGATGTCTGGGGATGATAAGGGGTGGCCACTTTGTGGTTAATAGAGTACTTCTTCAGTAAAGCCCCTACCCTCCAATGTCGAAAATGAGAGCCACCATCACTAATGATGGCCCTGGGAAATCCAAAACAGCTAAAAATGTAGTCCTGAATGAAAGAGTTAACCACCTTATGGTCATTAGTCTTCATAGCCTTGGCTTCTACCCATTTTGAAACATAGTCAACTGCCACAAGAATATACTCATTACCGAATGAGGCAGGAAAAGGGCCCATAAAATCGATCCCCCCAAACGTCAGAAATCTCAATCACTATGATAGGACTTAAGGGCATCTCATCACGTCGGAACAGATTGCCAACTTGTTGGCATCTCACACACACGTTGCAAAAGGTGTGTGCATCCCAAAATAATGTGGGCTAGTAGAAACCAGACTGTAGTACCTTGGCTACAGTTTTCTTGCCACTATAGTGTCCCCCATAGGTGAGAGTATGGCAAAACGATAATATACTCTGAAACTCACTCTCAGGGACACAACGACTAACGACCTGGTCCGAATAGTATCGGAACAGCTCTGGATCCTCCCAGTAGTAGTATCACACAGTAGAGAGAAACTTATCTCGAGCTGCTTTATCCCAATCAGGAGGTAATTGGTCAATAGCGAGATAGTTCACTATAGTTGCGTACCATGGAGTCGGTTTCGACGAAATGGAAAATAACTGCTCGTCAGGGAAAGTTTCCCGAACCAACTCTGATGTGGGAGAGGAATCCAGAAGAATCCGGGATAAATGGTCTGCTACAACATTTTCTGACCCCTTCTTATCCCTGATCTCCAAGTCAAACTCCTGAAGGAGAAGAATCCACCGAATCAACCTTGGCTTGGTGTCATGTTTTGAAAGAAGGTGCCTAAGGGCTGCATGACCCGAGAAGATTATCACCTTTGAGCCCAAAAGATAGGAGCGAAATTTATCCAGGGCAAAGATCACTGCTAGGAGCTCCTTCTCAGTAGTGGTGTAGTTCAACTGAGCATCAGACAAGGATCTACTAGCGTAATAAATAATAGATGGCTTCCCATCCACCCTTTGTCCAAGTACAGCACCCATGGCATAGTCAGAGGTGTCACACATGATCTCAAATGGTAGAGACCAATCTGGTGACCGGATAATAGGTGCTTCAGACAATGCAGTCCGAAGGGTGTGAAAAGCAGTTAGGCACTTTTCATCAAAGATAAATGGGGCATCCTTGGTGAGGAGATTGCATAAGGGCCTGGAGATGAGACTAAAATCCTTGATGAAATGCCTGTAAAACCCGGCATGGCCCAAAAAGGAATGGACCTGCTTAACAGTCGTGGGAGGGGGTAGTTTGGCAATCAGATCCACTTTGGCCTTGTCTACCTCAATGCCCTGAGAAGACACTACATGACCAAGTACATTACCCTTACGAACCATAAAGTGGCTCTTCTCCCAACTCAGAATAAGGTTATGCTCCACACATCGCTGAAGAACAGGAGATAGATGGAGGAGACATTCATCAAAAGATGACCCAAAGGTGGAGAAGTCATCCATGAAAACCTCAAGCGAATGGCAGACCATGTCAGAAAATATGGCCATCATGCACCTTTGAAAGGTGGTCGGAGCATTACACAACCCGAACGACATCCTCCTAAAGGCAAATGTACCAAATGGGCAGGTGAAGGTGGTTTTCTCTTGGTCACCGGGAAAGATGGGGACTTGGTTGTATCCCGAATAACCATCAAGAAAACAGTAGTAGCTCTGCCCAGCCAATTTTTCTAGAATCTTATCAATAAAGGGCAGCGGGAAGTGGTCTTTACGCGTTACCTTATTCAACTTTCTGTAGTCGATACAAACACGCCAACCCGTACTGGTACGAGTTGGGACAAGGTCACCTTGGTCGTTAGGGACGACTGTGATTCTGGATTTCTTGGGGACAACTTGAGTTGGACTGACCCACTGACTATCCAAAATAGGGTATATAATACCCTCGTCAAGCCACTTTACTACTTCATTTTTCACCACTTCCCTCATATTAGGGTTAAGGCACCTCAGTAGATCTCACATGGATTTGGCTCCGTCTTCACAATAGATACGGTGCATACAAACAGAAGGGTTAATACCCTTCAGATCAGCTAAAGACCAGCCAATAGCGGCTTTATGAGATGCTAAAACCTCCAACAGGTGGGACTCTTGCCTTTCAGTAAGATCAAAGGATATGATAACCAGCAGAGTCTCTTCCTTGCCCAAGAATGCATATTTTAAGGTATGGGGCAGAGGCTTGAGTTCCAGTTGTGGAGGGGACTCCAGAGAAGAGGGCTTAGGGGATGTAGCCAAGGGTGGCAGGGGCTCATATCTATAGGTCCAGGGAGGCTGCCCGGAAGAGGGTTTAAGATCTAACATGGCATTCACCTCTTCAGTATAGGCCTCTTCATCAAAGCCTTTTGCTCCATAGGACATCACAAGCTGCAAAGGATCATTAGTAAGGATCTAGGAAGTGTACTAAGATACAGCTTCATCAATCATATCCAGAACAAAGCACTCTGTAAGTACCGCGGTCCTTCGGGACGAAGGTTTCCTCAGCCCTAGCCCTTTGTGGTATATTGACGACATAGGGTTTTGGAAGATACATGTGTGTGTATGGATGTGGATAACATTGTTAATGTATGATAAATAGGGGATTGGGATCATGCATTAAAATATGTTAACATACTGAGAAGTCGCCACCTAGGGTTAGGGCCTAGGACCCATTAAGTGTAGCCCTACCCGTGGTGAGCGGAATCGGGCTACGTGACTCCATATTGTCCGACCAAAGGTTCGGATAAGGGATCAGGTTATGAGTGTGGGAAGGTATTAGGTACCTACCTCGCCCGACCGAAGCCGATCTCTCTGTGTTAGATGCTACATAAGGACGAATGTTGTCTCTCTCTTATTACGGGGATGGGGGATATTATGAACTACATTCAGATGCTATGAATTGAACTAAAGCATAATAAACTACATTATATATGTGAAAAATGCGGACTAAAATGGTAAAATACAAAAGGGCTACATTGGATCAACAAAAATGCAATAATTATACCTGTATGGTTGTATGCCCCTGGCTCAGGGGAGATGGACGAATGGACCGACGCTACTTCTTTCTCGGCAGAGTAACGGCTCTTTCGTGTGATTTGGGAAAGAATAAACAGATAGAATAACGCCTGTAACAAAGGAGTTTCGATGGTTATCCGTGCACAGACTGGATACCAACGCCAAGGAGCCAAAGCGCTCTATACTCAGAGGGACAATCGAAGGATCTGTCCGCCATAAGAAAACTTCAAATACTCACACACTCATGAGAGAAGGAGGAGAAATTAGGGTGAAAAGGGAGAAAAAGAGGCTAGGAATCACTTGGGGAGGGTCTCTCTACCCAAAATTCCTTGGGAAATGTGGGAGGGGGCCCTCCTATTTATAGGGAGGGACCTTTTCTCTCTCCTGGCCGGATAAGTCCTCCACGGTGCCATGGAGATGTCCACGACGCCGTGGGGGACTTTTCCACGGCGCCGTGGGTAACGTCAGCAGGCTGATGTCACACCCCCTCATGGCATCGTGGAAATCTGGTACACATCCCCATGGTGCCGTGGGAAGGCGTCCACGGCGCAGTGGGAAGAGTCCACGGTGTCGTGGAAGCGCAGTGCCATTTTTCCTTGTTTTTGGGCCTAAGATGGGCCATTTTGTGCTCAGTATGGTTCATGGTTTTATGGGTTAGGTATCTTTGGGTCTGAAAAGAGGGAGAGTGCGTCGTCCATCGTCCATGTCCCGTTGTCATCATCGCCAATTAGGGGGTGACAAAAATCAGCGTCTACAGTTTGCCCCTCTTTGGCCGAGGCCTGTGCCAATAGCCGAAGGGTAAAGATAAAAGACCAACTAATTTTGTCACCAAGAGCTTGTACTGCTGATGCTTTGCTCAAAGGCGACAGAGTTGCTAAAAATAGGTGGTTAATCGCGATGAAATCTTTCGATAATCCTCAAAAGAAAAACTCGAAAGAACCAAATCTTTATCTTATGAGCATTACTCAAACAATTTTTGAGGGTGATAAGGCACCGCTCGACCAAAGACCTAGATAAGGCACCACTCGGCCCACAAGATCCAATATGAGGGACTCCACTGGGATAGAATTTTGAGGGTGATAAGGCACCACTCAACCGAAGATCTAAATAAGGCACCACTCGGCCCGAAGATCAAATTTGAGGGTGATAAGGCACCACTCAACCAAAGACCTAGATAAGGCGCCACTCGGCCTGAAGATCCAATTTGAGGGTGATAAGGCACCACTCGACCAAAAGTCAAACTTGGATGGTTATAAGGTTCCACTCGTCCGAAACCATCAAGTTTGGAGGGTGATAAGGCACCACTCGACCGAAGATCTAGATAAGGCACCACTCGGCCCGAAGATCCAATTTGAGGGTGATAAGGCACCACTCAACCAAAAGTCAAACTTGGATGGTTATAAGGTGCCACTCGACCGAAACCATCAAGTTTGGAGGGTGATAAGGCACCACTCGATCGAAAGTTAGTATTGAGGGATTTCACTGGGGATTTTTTTTTTTTTTTTTTTTTTTGGTCCACGGCCCCGTGTGTACGGCTCCGTGCCAGACTTCATGGCTCCGTGGGCAAACCTCCACGGTGCCGTGGGCGCGATAGAGAATTTATAAATAGAGGTCTCCCTCCCTCATTTCTTCACTCTCATTTCTGCTGCGAAGCTCTGTTGTTTTTGATTTTTGACTTCAACCCCTTTTTATCCGCTCACACCATGTCTTTCCGCCGACGAGGACGCCAGTCTCATCAGGAGCCACTACTCGGTACTACTGCTAGCGATGCACGGGCTGCATGGTATCTTTCAGGGGTCACCCTGGCCGACACTGCCCGCCATGGTTACCGCTCCATATGGGACCAGGTCAGTATTCTTACTCTTCCCCTTTCAATCTATGCATTTATTTATATTAGCTTCATACCTCACCACATAGATTAGAGGTAATGTCCCTAAATTCTGCCCCAAGCTCCTAATGGCACGCAAGTCCAGGTAATGCCCCTAGATATCATCCTAGGCACCTAGTGGCACACAAATCCAAGCGAGGCCATCAGACACTACCCTAAGTGTCCTTTAGCATGTAAATCTAGGTAGTGCCTCTAGATACCCTCCTTGGTACCCAGTAGCACGCAAATCAAAGTGAGGCCATCAGACACCACCTTAAGAGTCTTTTGGCATGCAAATCAAGGTAACGCCTCTAGATACCCTCCTAGGCACCTAATGGCACGCAAATCAAAGCGAAGCCATCAGACACTTCCCTAAGTGTCTTTTGGCACGCAAATGTAGGTAACTCCTCTAGATACCCTCCTAGGCACCTAGTGGCACGTAAATCAAAGCAAAGCCATCAGAACTTCCCTAAGTGTCTTTTGGCACGCAAATCTGAGTAACGCTCTAGATATCCTCCTAGGCACCCAGTGGCACGTAAATCAAGCGAGGCCATCGGACACCACCTTAAGTGTCCTTTGGCATGCAAATCTAGGTAATGCCTCTAGATACCCTCCAAGGCACCCAGTGGCACATAAATCAAAGCGAGGCCATCAGACACCACCTTAAGTATCCTTTGGCACGTAAATCTAGGTAACACCTCTAGATACCCTCCTAGGCACCCAGTGGCACATAAATCAAAGCGAGGCCATCAGACACCACCTTAAGTGTCCTTTGGCATGCAAATCTAGGTAATGCCTCTAGATACCCTCCTAGGCACCCAGTGGCACGTAAATTAAAGCGAGGCCATCAGACACCACCTTAAGTGTCCTTTGGCATGCAAATCTAGGTAATGCCTCTAGATACCCTCGTAGGCACCCAGTGGCACGCAAATCAAAGCAAGGCCATCAGACACCACCTTAAGTGTCTTTTGGCACGCAAACCAAGGTAACGTCTCTAGATACCATCCTAGGCACCTAATGGCATGCAAATCTAGGTAAAGTCTCTAGATACCCTCCTAGGCACCTAGTGGCATGTAAATCAAAGCGATGCCATCAAACACCACCATAAGTGTCTTTTGGCACGTAAGTCTAGGTAATGCCTCTAGATACCATCCTAGGCACCTAGTGGCACGCAAAGCAAAGCGCTGCCATCAAACACTACCCTAAGTGTCTTTTGACACGCAAATCTAGGTAACGCCCCCTTTTATAGCCTCTCCCTCTTTCTCTCTTTTTTTTTTTATTTAATTGTTTAATTGTTGTCCTCATTATTTCGGCTAACCATTTGCCTTATTTTTCTTTGCAGGGTAGCTCCCTTCCTTCGCCCAAGAAGTATTGTGGGCTGGAGGCTGTTTCAGAGTGGTACCGCACACTTTGCTCGATGGTACAATTGCGGGTAGTTTGGACCGGGATGGGGCACATCGCCTCGTCCCTAGCTCGCGAGTTGGACAGTCCAACTACGAGGGCTCTGATAGAGAGGTGGTGGCCGAGCACCCATACATTTCACCTTCCCTTTGGTGAGGCGACGATCACCCCCCTAGATTTCTACATGATCACGGGACTACCCTTTGGTGGGTTACCCATGACACTGACTCCAGAGGAGAGGATTATAGCCTCGGCGGAGCCATTAGAGCACCTGGAGTACTACAGGCAGTAGTTGGGGATTGCCATTATAGGGAGAGAGATCCCCGCGTCGGTCCTAAGGGGTAGCTGGGATGAGAGGGTCGTTACAGACCAGTCGCCGTCCGTCCTTCAGGATCAGTAGGCTTGATGCTTCCTCCTATTCTTGCTGGCGGAGGTGATCTTCAGCGATATGATGGGTATGGTGACAACCGATGCCGCATATGTTAGCTTCTTTGAGCATTTTGACGTGGCCGCGGGCTACGATTGGGGGGGCTCGGCGTACGCCTACTTCCTGGATATGTTAGACTATCTAGTTGTGGGGTCGCCGAACCTGATCG
This sequence comes from Telopea speciosissima, assembly GCF_018873765.1. Taxonomy (NCBI): domain Eukaryota; kingdom Viridiplantae; phylum Streptophyta; class Magnoliopsida; order Proteales; family Proteaceae; genus Telopea; species Telopea speciosissima. Next base: position 12,190 of record NW_025317714.1, read on the forward strand.
GATGCTACTATGTCTTATGGGTTAGTTCTCTCAACTTTGCCTTTTTCTCTTTCCATTTTTATTTTTATTTTATTCTTACTTTTTTGAGCTCATTTATGATTGCCTATTGCAGACGTGGAGCTATGAGATCCTTCGGTTCTGGGTCCCTACTTTCAGACCTGGGGATGACCCTAGAACCACCTTTCCTCGGACAACATGATGGCGTAAGTCCCACTTGCTCTGGAGCGATCGCCATAAGGACCTTGGGTCCATTCGCGGCCTCCTGAACGAGCAGCAGTCGACCGAGGTAAATTTAAAGTGGTTGTTTATCTTATTTTCTCTTTTCTTCTCTTCCCTTTTTTTTTTTTTTTTTTTGCATTGATCTTGACTCTTACTTGACAGGCTTCTCTCCGTCCTTATTTGGGGGAGGTGATTTTAGAGCCGGACATGTTTGAAAGGGCCTCAGCTCTCTCCACTCGTAGGGTCCTTTTTGAGGGCCCATGGGGGTTTGCTTTTTACTTGGGAGAGCGAGTGTTCCTGCAATGGTCTAAGGCTCGCTTGGTGCCCTGCCCTCCTCCTGCTCGGGTCCATCAGCCAGCCTTGATGGATCGGGATGAGATCAGGCACTGGAGGGTTGGTGAGCCCGGGATTGGGCTGGTGCTAGCCGAGACGGACTATACCAACTTCCTTCTCCGAGAGACAGTCTGCATCCCCCTCACCCACAAGGGTCCTCAGGTAAGATCTTCTCCATTTTCCCCTCTTCTCCTCAGATTGTTAATCTAGCTTTTATTCTAATGTGTTTCTCTTCTTGACAGTTTCCAGGTCGCCCCATGATTCCAGGGCTCTATGGTGGTGGGAGTTCTTCTCACGCCTCCCGAGTAGGGGAGGTGGAGTCAGGTGTTGGGCCTTCTGGAGAGGTTCCAGCCCTCCAGATTACTGGTCCAGATGACCACATTCCAGGGTATCGTTCGTGGTTCATTCGCCACCATGAGCCTGGGATGGTTAAGGTCATCTTACCACCCCCTCGGGCTGCAGATACGGACCTAGGCCTCCCTCTTCCTTATGATGAGGTAAGCACATCCGACTTTCCTAACTTCATCCCTTATTTTTCAACTTCTTGACATCTTGGGTGATTATCATGTTTAGGTGGATGCGAGCTAATACGTCAACATGAGGCGCATGATGGCGAGCATGGATGAGATGATCATCTGGCGTGTGGACGCGGGCCATAGTATGGTAATGCTTCGTCTCTTTCCCCCCCCCTCTCTTCTTTCTTTTTCTTTATTTCAATTTTTTTATTATTATTTTTTTTTTTCTTGCTTATCTTTTGATTTTCCTTTCTCTCTCTTTTTCTCCCTTTTTTTGGAGGGTTGAGCTCAACCATTGTCGGAGAGAGATTGAGAGACTCAGGTTTGCAAATGATCAGCTACAGTTCAACCTTACGCGGGTTGAGGTCGAGAGGGATGCCCTGATAGCGTCCCAAAGCGGAGAAGGGGGAGGCTTGGATGTTGACGATTACTCCCCTGAGTCATGACCGCTCCTCTTCTTTTTTTCTTTTTTTTATTTAGAAGTATTGTTACAACTATGTACATTTACTCTCCGTCCCCTCTTCTTTTTTGTTTATACATTTTGGTATGGATACTAGTGCAATTTTTATGTACACTTTTCTTCTTCTTTTTTTTTGTACACATAAACGAATTATTTATGAATTCATTGGATTTTTCCTTAGAAGCACAAATTCCATTGGTAAATGGTTCCATTACATGATCAAGGACAAGAGAAATTGAGAAAAGACAGACAAACAAGTAAAGATAGGAACATCCAATTGATATCACTTATTTGTAACATCTTTCGGATAATAGAATCACCACTTCTTATGTCACGTCTCTGGGGTTCTGAAATTCTCCATCTTAGGTCGTTCCTGTCTCGGAGATACTAAAGAAGTGATATAAAAACTGATGTTAGTTAAACCCATGAATCTCACATAATTGTTCCCTGATGTTTCTGATTTTTCTTTCTCGACCTTCATCCAAGGGCAGCTCCATTGGATTTCTTGGACATCTCTCTCCTCCAAATATTTCTTCCAGTCTTGGACCTTGTGGAATTCTGACTTTTCCCTTTGTATTTGATAATGTATAGGCCGGAGGTGAGGACACGGAATTGGTGTGACCAATTTTAGTTTTTCCATCAACCACATTTGGAATACCGTCGGAGATCCATGAAGGAAGTCCATACCGTATTTCTGAGACTGACTCATGGTATCAAACCCTTTGAATGTTTCTGCTAAAATGGTAGGAGCGATGTCGCATCCTTCTTTAATTTGCCTAACCACTTCTGCAATTATTGGAGACATGCCTTTTCCTGGAGATGCTAACAAGTACCTCCCAATCATACAGAATAAGTACGCCCACTTTTTGCGTCGGATCTGTCTTTCTTCTTCAAATCCATTGTTGTTGAAGATCTTCACAACTTTCAATGCATCCACCTCGTCATAATTGAGAACTTTCTTTAACTCCTTCTTATTCATGGCAAAGAAATCTCCCAAATTTTTGAAGAGCTGTTCTTTCTTCATAGTTGGGAGGAACAACTTTCCTCGATGGGGTGACATCATGCAAGCCCGGAATTCTTCAATGGTCGGAGCCAACCAGACTTTTTCGAAGCGAAATGCATGCAATTGGGGGTTCCAGCACTTCGACACTTCCCTTAGTAAATCATGATGGAGCTTGAAGCAACCGATCCTTCCCAATACTATCAGATGGTGATCCTCTAGGAGTGTAGGCTCATCCACATTCATCCGGAGAGTCCACTGACGCAACTGTTCGTCGAGTCCTTCTTTCTTTGGTCCTCTCATGCTACCTGTATCAAGGATTGGGTTAGCATTTTGCTACACAGAATGAATAAATCCTTTGTTAATAACCAGCTCTAGATGACTTTTACTCCTAAGCTAGGTCAAGGAATGGAAGGCCAAATGGCAAGATTTACCCATATGTGCAAGGGACGCCGGCTGGCGGAATTTATGGGAGGAAACCAATACAACGCCTTCTTTTTTTCTTCTTTTTTCTTTTTCTTCTTTTTCTCTTTTTTTTTTTTAGACCGTACCCGAATACATCGAGTTGCCTACGTATCCCTTCGGAGGAATCAGGTCGAACGTAGTTCAAATTGCTTCACATATCTCAGACAAAATACTTCTTTAGCTGGTCCATATTGACCAGACCCTGAAGATCTTCTCCGTCAAGATCAGAGAGTTGGACCGCCTGTCCTGGTAATATGGTCTTGACTTTGTAGGGTCCACTCCAATTGGGTCAGAATTTTCCTCTTGGGTCATGGATTGGAGGTCGCTGCTCTCTAAGGACCAAATCTCCTTCTTCAATGCTCCAAGTGCGGACACCCTTATTGAATGCCCTAGCCATTCTTTGCTGATATTTCTTGAGATTGTCCATGGCCTTCATCCTTTTCTCATCTAGGAGATTGAGCTCTTTGTACCTGGCCCTTACCCATTCCCCTTCTGAAAATTGACTATCGAGTAAGACTCAAAGAGAAGGGACCTGAATTTCTACCAGCAATACGGCTTCCATCCCATATACCAGGGAATACGGGGTAGCTCCGGTAGAGGTTCGGATGGATGTCCGATACGCCCATAAGGCTAGTGGAAGTTTCTCCACCCAGTCATTGTGTATATCTGCCATCTTTTGCAATATGACCTTCATATTCTTGTTGGCTGCTTCTACTGCTCCATTAGTCTGTGGCCGGTAAGTAGTAGACTTATGCCTCTTAATGCCAAATTGGTTACAGAGTTCTTCCACTTTTTCCCTGAAATGTAGGCCTTGATCTAAAATCAACTGTTGCGGCACACCGTATCTGCATATGAGATTCTCTTTTATGAACTTTGCCACCTTGGTGGAAGTTAGAACTACATAAGATTGAGCCTCTACCCATTTTGTGAAATAGTCGATGGCAACTAACTCGAATTGATATCCATTTGAAGCCTTTGGAGTTATTTTTCCAACTACATCAATTCCCCAGGTAAAAAATGGCCAAGGGGCATTTAATGAGTGCAACTCTGTCGGAGGAATATGAATGATGTTGGCAAATATCTGGCATTTATGACATCGCCTTACTAAGGCAGCACACTCAGCTTCCATAGTGGTCCAATAGTATCCCATCCTGAGAATTTTCTTGGCCAGCATCCTTGCATTCATGTGTGGTCCACATATTCCTTGATGGATTTCTTCCATAATGATTTGAGCCTGATCCTCATCCACACATAATAGTTGGATACCATCATAAGACCTCTTATACAACAAGTTTCCTTGGAGGATGAATTGAGTGGTATATTTTCGCAAATGCCTCTTCTCTCTTTCTGAAAACTCTTCAGGATATCTCCTTTCCTTGATGTAGTCGACCACTAGAGCATACCAAGGTCTTCCATCCTCGATGAGCGTATTGACTGGTTCTCCATATACTAGGCAGGTCCTTCTTTCTATTAGGAAGGGCTGGATCTTATCTCGAGTATCACATTCTACCATGGATGCCAAAGTGGCTAAAGCATCGGCGAACCGATTGCTATCCCTGGGCAGATACTCAAAAGAAACTTCCTTGAAGCATTACGTCAGTTATTCCAGATAGACTTGGTAGGGCTTCAACTTCTCATCCTTAGTCTTCCACTTTCCTTGTGCTTGACAGATCACCACAGAGGAATCTTCGTAAACTTTAATTTTGTCAACTCCTACAGACAGAGCCATTTCTAACCCAATAGCACAAGCTTCATACTCTGCTATGTTATTGGTACAACTAAATTCCAATCTGAAGGCCATTGGCAAGTAAAAGTCCTCTGGGGTTATCAATAATACCCCTGCGCCAAATCCTTTTTAATTGGCGGCTCCATCAAAGTACAGTTGCCACCCCCTAGTTGGTCCGGCATCTATGGAGTGCAAATCTTCATCTGGGAAGAGGTCCTCTGTTACTCGGGAATCATCCTCTGAGGGAAATGCTGCTAGATGGTCAGAGATTGCTCGCCCTTTCACAGACTTTTGATTGACATAAGTTATGTCGAATTCTGATAATAGCAACAACCACCTAGCCATCCTCCCTGTCAATGTTGGTTTCTCGAAGAGGTACTTAATTGGATCCATACGAGAGATCAACCTGACGGGATGTGACACCATGTAGTGCCTCAGGCTCTTAGTTACCCAAACCAGAGATGTACATATCTTTTCTACTGGGGCATATCGAGTTTCATACTTGATGAATTTCCTACTTACATAGTAGATCGCATGCTCTTCTCCATCCGCCTTGCCAACTTGGGCCATCATTGATCCGACCACTGTTTCTCCTACTGACAAATATAGGAGCAAAGGTTCACCGAACACTGGAGGGACAAGTATGGGAGGAGAAAGTAGATACTTTTTTATTTTCATAAAGGCATCTTGACATTTCTCGTTCCATTCTTTCGGCTCTTTCTTCCTTAGGAGTTTGAAGATAGGTTCACAAGTGGATGTCAACCGAGATATGAATCTGCTGATGTACTAGATGCGGCCCAAAAACCCTCGTACCTCTTTTTCTGTCCTGGGTGGTGGCATTTCTGTGATGGCTTTTATCTTATCAGGGTCCACTTCTATCCCTCTTTCGCTGACAAGAAATCCCAGTAATTTTCCTGCTTTGGCCCCAAACACACATTTTTGAGGGTTCAGCCTTAGCTTGTATTCTTTGATTCTTTCAAAAAACTTTCTGAGAACTGCCAAATGGCCTTGTCGGTCAATAGATTTGACTATCATATCATCGACATATACCTCTACTTCTTTGTGTATCATGTCGTGTAGGATAGCCGTGGCCGCTCTTTGATATGTTGCCCCAGCATTTTTCAACCCAAAAGGCATTACTTTGTAACAAAACGTGCCCCAGGGTGTGGTGAAGGAAGTTTTCTCCCTGTCCTCCGGGCACATACTAAATTGGTTATATCCTAAGAAACCATCCATGAAGGACAGTAGAGCATGGCCTGCAATGTTGTCTACCAAAATGTCAATGTGGGGTAACGAAAAATCATCCTTCGGGCTGACCCTATTTGGGTCACGAAAATCCACACACATTCTGACTTTCCCATCTTTCTTAGGGACTAGGACAATATTGGACAACCATTGAGGGTACTGGGTTACTTGAAGAAATCCTACATTCCATTGTTTGATTACTTCTTCCCTGATCTTCTCACTCCATTCCGGCCGCATCCTTCTTAACTTCTGCTTGACTGGGCGAGCCTCCGGATATGTTGGTAATTCATGTTGCACAATCTTTGGATCGATGCCGGGCATATCTTTGTAGGACCAGGCGAAGACTTCCTCAAATTCCTTGAGGAGAGAGATCATTTGGGATGTTTCGTTATTGTTGAGAGAAGCACCAATTTTGATTATTCGAGGGCATTGATCGGTCCCTATATTTACGGGGTGGGTATCCTCTCGGACGGGTTGAGCTCTTCTTTGCTCCAATTGTTCTAATAGATTACGATGTTCTAAGACATTATCATCATCAGAAGAATAGGAAGAAGAAGAAGAAACATACTCAGAATTAGTAATTTCATTCATGATAAGGGGAAGAGTACAGACAGACCTAATGGACTGGACATTTCCACCGGACTCAGATACAGACTCAGAGACAGACTTAGATAGGACTATGCTAGAGCTGGTTACAACTTCAGACTCATTAATATGGAAATCTTCCATCATTCTTGCCTAATTCGCTATGGATCCTTGGAGAGGTTGTATGAGAAGATGTGGTGCCGGTCCTTCTTCTTCTTCTTCAATGATCACCGCTACTTCGAACAATTCGCCAATCCCTTGATCCCCTGTGACTTCCTTCTTGCTGGCTTGATCCAATTCCATGGCTATCCAGTCTACTTCATTCTTAAAGAATATTTCAAGTCCTGGTAGACATTCACCCTGCTCTTGATTGAACCATGGTTCTGGATTTCCACAGTAAGGGAAGTCTTCTCCCTCTTTCACGAAGTACCCATTCAGAGTCTTGAAATATGGCTCACCATTTGCCGTACTATTCTTCTATCCTGTGGCTTTCTTCTTTGGGTTCTTTAGGTTAAACCCTAATCCACAACGATTGGCATTGGCTGGTATCTCCGGGAACGCCGGTACCCCCTGTTGGTTTTTTCCCAGTCCAAATCCAGGGAAATATTTCATCTTTCTCATAATCTTTACAGAGGCCTCGCTCCACATTGTCAGGAATTTCCCTAGACTCTAGTCTTCTTCACTTGCAGAGGTAGTACAAATGCGGCCGATTTCAAACCCACCCAGCTGCACTTCGTGCGAGGATGAACCACCTACTTCAATGTTGGCCAAAGTGTGTACCATTTTCGGGTCTCCAAAAATGGTAATCACTTTCTGATCATATATGAACTTCAGCTTTTGATGAATACTTGACGCTAAGGCTCCCGTTGAATGTAGCCATGGTTTTCCAAGCAACATATTGAAGGATGCTTGAATGTCGATGACTTGGAAGTCTATGGTAAAGCAGGCTGGTCCAATCTTGACACTGGTGGTAAGAATCCCAATTACCTCCCTTCTGGAATTGTCGTATGCCCTGATGGTTTGACTAGACGATTTCATTTTGTCTAGAGATAAACCCATGCATCTAGTTGCTTTGAGGGACATCACATTGAGGGCGGACCCATTGTCTATCAGAACCTGGGGGACCTGATTCTTGTTACATTCCACCGTAATGTAAAGCGTCCGGTTGTGATTCTTTCCTCCTGGGGGTAAATCCTCTTCTGAGAAAAAGAGTGACTGAATGGCATAAGTGGCCCCCACTATGTGAGATAATTCCTCAGGCCCCATTTCTATGGGCACTTGAACCTAGGTAAGAGCTTTCAAAATAGCTTCTCGGTGGGTTGGCGACGCCATTAATAATCCCCAGATTGAGATATTAGCTTGGGCTTTCTTCAATTGGTCTAGTACTCGGTTTTCTGGCTCCACAACCACCGTTGATTGGCTAAACTGATATTTTTCCACTATCAACTCTTTATTCTTGAAGTTTCGGCCACTCCTGGTTTCCACCACCCCTGACTCTCTTTCTTTAATGACCAACCGGACTGGGCAAAAGTCCCCATCTTCTTCGTCACTATCAGTGATGATAAGAGGACCCTTGGGACAAATTTGGGTTTTACCTCCTTCATCAGACAAGGCCACGATAGACTTCTGGGCTTGATTTAGGATTCCCGACAGGGTTTTCGCCAAAGAACTCTGGATGTATGGGATTCTTTCTCGGTATCAATTGGCCAATGGCATGAAAGACTTCCGAAGCCACTTGGTACATCTTTCTTGCTTCCGCCAATGACTTATAGAAGCTGCGATCCTTCTTTTCTCCTTCAGAAACTGAACTTTCGGACCTCTTTTCTGGGGTTGAAATAACTGGGTGGATATTCCCTGTTGGGTCATTTACTACTTCTCCCTCATTGACATGACACATATAAAAATCATCATGTGCTCTTGCCCACGCACGGTATTCTCTGTTACCCTGATACGGAGACGGGGGAGGAGTCCCACATAGGTCTTGTGTCAAGGCCAAAGTTAACTTTATAGAGTTTTCCAAATGGCGAATTGCTTGAGGGAGCGCCCACTGTTCTCTAACAGGTTCCAGCTGTTGAAGCTCCTCCTGGTACTTATCATCCAAGACCACCGTTCTCATGAGTGTTTCCTAGATTTTATCTACATCCCGGTGGATCTTGTTCACTCAGAATGATAATTCCCATTGTGCGGGTCCGCAAATGTTCTCATACTTCTCCAAACGTGTCCTTGGTTGCCAAGGTTCCTCATCCTCTGTTTCTTCTTCCCCTTCGGACACTTCAACATTGGATTCCTCTGATGCAGATTCTTGCTCACTTTCATCTTCTTCAAATGATTGTTCTTCTTCCAACGGCTCTTCCCCTTCATCATCGATGTCCATAGGAAAGATACCTCTGGTGGGGTCAATCTGAAATTCCCCGAGGCTGATATCATTGATCCATGTGTCCCATGTTTCACTTCTTCGGGGTGGATCTGGATAGGAGAATGAATCTGCATAGAAGACCAGGTCTTCTGGAGGAGTTCCTAACAGATCATAGGCCAAAGCATTGACTAACCAAGTCATATTTTTCAGCTCATGGAGGGTTCGAGCGAGTTCATCGCTCTCATTTGGCATCACCAAGCTCTCGCAACGTGCTGCGAAGTTACTACACACTAGATCTGGAAATAGAGAAGTAGCCTTGTACAGGATCTCTTGAGTATGGGTGGAAACATCGCGTATATCTGCGACCTGAGAAGGCGCTCATGTTCCAACTCTTGAAATCTTCTCTGGACACCGTCCAATCGCCTCTGGGAACCTCTGGAGATGATATCTCCTCATCATCTTTGCTTTCATACTCATCTGATGATACGGGTTGAATAAGGCTGGTAGGGTCATTATTATCATCGCTTCCGATGTTATTTACCCAATCCATTGCTTCTACTCCTTTGTCCTCCATCGTTGGACTTTGCTCGGCATACTCTATCCATCCCTCGTGGATATCTTGGTCGTCTTCCTCATCTGAGCTGTTGTCAATATCTCCCCCTATATGGGCAAGAGAGACTTCTTTGGTCAGAGCTTGTCCAATAGCTAGTGCTGAGACTGCTTTAAGGAGCTGAGGTGTGACTCTGGTGATTTCAGTCCCTTCTTCTCCTTCAGGAACCAGATGAGATATTTCGGATGATGAGAAACCATACTTGCACAATGGTGTCATTATCTCGAGACCCTCTAATCCATACTCCAAGAAATCCAACTTTCGAAGCCGGTTGATGGATGCTATACCTCTACCTTGGTCACATGGTTTCCCACCTGTTCGGATATTCCCGTCACAGTTGGTTTGGGCGCAATAAACGCAAATCTGCATCCTTTCTGCCCGTGCTTGCCGTGACTGCTCATTTCTTCCTGAATACCACGGGATGGGCTGGATCAATGTAGTAGGATCTTGGAATGGTGTCTCTTCCGCATCATGTTCATCGATCTCGTAGACGACTGGGAATAGGTCCCCTTCACCGGTGGTTGTGAGATTTTCCATGCGGTATCCGGTATTCTACCCATGTGGCACCTTCTGACTTTGGATGATAGAAAGGGGAATCGGGCCGATCCACTTCCTGAGACACCTCTTGTCGAATTTGTGGTTCTTTTTCCTCCTTAAGTTTCTTGGTCAACATTGCTATATAGACGTGTGCCTTCATTAGCTTCCTCTTTCCAACTGGATGAATCAAGGTGGTAGGATCTGCTTGCTCGGCATCCTCTTGAAGCATATTTACTCCATGGTTAGGTAGAGGATTTGTGGTGACATTTGGCGGCTGCTTCTTCTGAAGTTCAATTTTACCCTCGTCAATCAAGTCCTGGATCGCATGCTTAAGAGCTAGGCATCTATCCGTATGATGGCCTTGTTGGTCGCGGTAATGACAGTACAGATTGGGCTTATACCAGGTAGGTGGATTGTTCAAATCCACAGGCTTAGGAGGAACGAAATTGATCATTCCCTGTTTCTTGAGCTTGGTGAATAACAATGAGGGCGTCATTCCTTCAAAGTTGAAATTCCTCCTGGATGCTTCAGATTCAGTTTGGATCACAAGAGGGGTGGATCCTGTGGCTACCACCTGGACTTCTGCCGCCTGGTTGCTTGTCCCTACAGCATTTCCTCCTTTAGCTCTTGGGCTTTCCTTGCCGAATAGCTTCCTGATGCTTCACGGGTCATACCCTGATTCTGCCTTTCTTTAAAGATCTTATCTTCAATCTTCTTCCCGATTGTCATAAGAGCATCAAATGTTTTGATGTGCTGGTAGTATATCTTCTCACGGTACTCCCCATACAGATTTTCTAACAATATCTCGACCTGCTCCTCCTCAGTAGGGCGGTTCCACATCTTCGCGGCCTTCTCCCTAAACCACATGATGTAGTTTGAGAACTCCTCACTTGGTTCTTGCCTCAAGGTTTCCAATTCTCTTCGAGTAATATCCATCTCAGTGTTGTATGAATATTGCTTAGTGAAGGCTTTAACCATAGAGGCCCATGACTGGGTTTGGGTGTGATCAAGCTGGGTTAACCACCTCAAAGCAGATCCGGCCAAAGAATATAAGAACGCCTGTCCCATTTGGTTTTCAAAAAGTCCCCATGATCTGGCAATGGTGGCAAAAATCTTGAGATGAGCCCTAGGATCTCCCGATCCGTCGAACTTATCCAATTTCCATTTGAAATCTTCGGGGATTTTCCCTTCGGGAAAGAACACTAGGTCTTCTTCATCTTTTTCTTTGACTTTGCCCTTGACAACCACTTCCAACTCGGCTACTTTTTCTCTCATTTTCTTTTCCCTTTCAGTCTCAGGAGGATCCATAGGGTGGCTATCTTCCCCTTCTTCTACTGGTATGATGATTGGAGTCTTGAGGGTTGCGGGGTTAGTTTTCCAGACTTCTTGCTCTGCTGGTCCAGCTATGGATCCGCCCCTAGATAGTTCATTGACCGACTGAACTAGTTGTGCCATGAGTTACCGCATTTCGGCCATGTCTACTTGCGGCCTATCCACTCGATCTTCGACGTGACTTTCAGACAAGTGATCCTCTGGAGGATTCATGTTACTCACAAGTGATACCTCAGAAGATGAACTAGAAGAATGAGAAGGAATCAAGGATCTTGAGGAGAATGGTGGGTTGGCTCGAGTCAACCTTCCGTCGCGTCGGACCCAGATGGATAAGGACGGAATCGTGCTTCTACGAAAGAGAGAAGAATACCCTAGTTTAGACCCTAAGAAGGCTAAAGAAGAATTTTATTTTATTTATCTATATATTTTTTTTTTTATCTTTTCCTTTTGAGTTTTTTTTTTTATGATTTTTTTTAGGTATTTTATAACATTTGTTTCATTTTATTATTTTATTCGACTCAAGTAATCGGAGTGGTCATCAGAGTTTTAGTAGACTCCTTCTGAGACCAGACCTCGAATGTCGTCATTGCCCAAGCATTTTCGAACACAACAACAAAAATCAAACAAAAGAAAGATCCTAGTTACCGAGTTATTGATGATTATGTCTGGAGTCAAGATGAGATGCCTTCTTTTTTTTTTCGAGGGACAAGTAAGGTTCCATTATATGGAAGTGGACTTCCATTTTTCTTTGAGGGACCATCGTGGGACTATGGAATTCCTTATCTTTGGTGGCATCTCATATCAAAACCATGTTAATTGTCAAATGACCCTAAACTCGGTCTTTCTTACAGCTAACAAAGGTTAGTTTGTGTCGTACTCTAATCATATGTGGTCTATTTTCCTACATGATGCATGTAATGGGTAGGCTTCCATAGGATAGAACAAGGCCACCCTTGACAAAACCGATATACCTATCGCTCGTGGTCGCAAATTATAGGCACGTGGTTCTTTTGATATACCTGGAGAATAGGTCACACAAACTCAAAGTAATCGAGCTAGTGCCTTTTTTGAGTGGCAAAGCACTCCATAGCACACTAGTGAATACCCTCGCTGGTGATTTTAAACTTGTACAATAAATATCAAGGGCTGTAGCTTCGCCGCGAATTACCCATGACTACTCATGGGGTCCAACGACTAACTACGGGGGTAAGAGGAGTTCCCATGCAGTGTATGTGTGCAAGAAAGTGGTACAGGAAGCGGCTATCATCCGATCTCAGAGTACTTAGCATGATGTGTCTCACCTCCCCAGGGGTAAAGGCACGACAGGGAGTACCCTCGCCATTTGATTTCACTTTGATCACTATGCATGATGCGGTTAGTACACACAAGGGTTAGCCAGACAAACATATTATGGTATTTATTTATTCATTTATTTATTTTTTTGTATTTTGTTTTGTATATTTTTTTTTATTATATTCTTTTATTATCATTATTTTTTCCCTTTTTTTTTATAAAAGTTTAGAGAGAACATTCTGTCATTTATTGATAGCACCTATTTAGAGAGTTTGACCTTGGGTGGACATTTGCCCAGCATATCCCCAGTGAAGTCGCCACTGTAAGTACTGCGGTCCTTCGGGATGAAGGTTTCCTCAGCCCTAGCCCTTTGTGGTATATTGACGACATAGGATTTTGGGAGATACATGTGTGTGTATGGATGTGGATAACATTGTCAATGTATGATAAATAGGGGATTGGGATCATGCATTAAAATATGTTAACATAATGAGAAGTCGCCACCTAGGGTTAGGGCCTAGGACCCATTAAGTGTAGCCCTACCCATGGTGAGCGGAATCGGGCTATGTGACTCCATATGGTCCAACCAAAGGTTCGGGTAAGGGGTCAGGTTACGAGTGTGAGAAGGTGTTAGGCACCCACCTCGCCCGGCCGAAGCCGGTCTCTCTATGTTAGATGCTACATAAGGATGAATGTTGTCTCTCTCTTATTACAGGGATGGGGGATATTATGAACTACATTCAGATGCTATGAATTGAACTAAAGCATAATAAACTACATTATAAATGTGAAAAATGCGGACTAAAACGGTAAAATACAAAAGGGCTACATTGGATCAACAAAAATGCAATAATTATACCTGTATGGTTGTATGCCCCTGGCTCAGGGGAGATGGACGAATGGACCGACGCTGCTTCTTTCTCGGCAGAGTAACGGCTCTTTCGAGTGATTTGGGAAAGAGTAAACAGATAGAATAATGTCTGTAACAAAGGAGTTTCAATGGTTATCCGTGCACAGTCGGAATACCAACGCCAAGGAGCCAAAGCGCTCTATACTCAGAGGGACAATCGAAGGATCTGTCCGCCACAAGAAAACTTCAAATACTCACACACTCATGAGAGAAGGAGGAGAAATGAGGGTGAAAAGGGAGAAAAAGAGGCTAGGAATCACTTGGGGAGGGTCTCTCTACCCAAAATTCCTTGGGAAATGTGAGAGGGGACCCTTTCCCTCTCCTAGCCAAATAAGTCCTCCACGGCGCCATGGAGATGTCCACGACGCCGTGAGGGACTTTTCCACAGTGTCGTGGGTGACGTCAGCAGGCTGATGTCACACCCCCTCATGGCGCCGTGGAAATCCGGTACACATCCCCACGGTGCTGTGGGAAGGTGCCCACGGTGCCGTGGGAAGGCGTCCACGACGCTGTGGGAAGAGTCCACGGCGCCGTGGGAGCGCAGTGCCATTTTTCCTTGTTTTTGGGCCTAAGATGGGCCATTTTGTGATTAGTATGGATCTTGGTTTCATGGGTCAGGTATCTTTGGGTCTGAAAAGAGGGAGAGTGTGTCGTCCATCGTCCATGTCCCGTTGTCATCATCGCCAATTAGGGGGTGACAAAAATCAGCGTCTACACACTCGTCTTCTCTGTAGGGTCCTAGGGATGCATTGAAAATGTTTAGCCGAAGCTTCTTGTTCCCAAATGATATGTCCATGGCGCCTAACCTATAGTTAATGCAAGCATTGGCATTCGCCAAGAATGGATGCCCTAGTATGATAGGGGGAAGCTTGGCTGAGGTAGATTCCATGTCAAGGACTAGGAAGTCCACTGGGAAGTATAAATCATCTACCTTCACAAGAACATCCTCAAGAAATCCATGAGGTCTTTTTACAGAATGATCAGCTAACTAAAGTATGACTTCAGTGGACTTCAACTCTCCTAATCCAAACTTCTCAAAAATCGAACCAGGTAAGATATTCACACTAGCCCCCAGATCCAACAATGCTTTGTCAATGGAGAGGTCTCCAATGACACAAGAGATGAGTGGTGCACCAGGATCCTTCAGCTTGGGGGGTAGGTCAGTGATAACGACACTTACCTGTTCTGTGAGGTGTATGGTTTTTGGAGTTTGGTTCCTCAGCTTATGCTTTTGAGTGCATAGGTCTTTCAGAAACTTAGCGTGAGCTGGAACCTGCTTGATTGCATCCAATAATGGAAGGTTGATGTGGACTTTTTGAAACAATTCCAACATCTCCTTCATCTTCTCTCCTTGCTTCCCAAATGGGGGAGAGGATGGAGTTTTGAGAGCATCAGGGAAAGGGACTCGGGGTGTAGACTTATTTGGTTGAGGTCTCTCCCCAACTGGTCGCTCATTCTCCTTCTCAGTATTTTCCTGGGAATGGACCAAAGAAGGTGTAATGGTTCTATTCCCATCAATGAGAGGCCTCAATGCCTTTGATTCAACTTCTGCCTGGGCTGGGGTTGACTCTGCTGGTGTGGTTTGTTGAGGGGTATTAGAGGGGAAGTCCTCATAGGTAGGTGGTGTGTCATGTATTTCCACCCTCTTACCATTCCTCAACACTCTAACCGACTGGACTTGTTCCTTACCCCTCCCTATTTGAGCACTATTGGGGTTTCCAATAGGTTGGCTTGGTAGTTGGCCAGTCTCTCTCTTATTAAAGGCTTCGGCAAGTTGACCAATCTGGGTCTCCAGCTTGTTGATAGAGTGAGTGTGGGAGTGCAATAATTGGTCATTGATTCCCACTTTCTGCTTAATACCTTTCAGCGCCTTCATTACCTCACTCTCAAAGGATGGGGTATGTTGAGGTTAAGAGTAAGGTTGCTGTTGTCCACCCCTATAGGCATTAGGTTGGGCATTGAACGGTGGCCTAAAGGGTGGATTAGGAGGGGGTGATTTCGCCATCCCGGGTTATAGGTGTTGGAAAATGGGTCGTTACCGAGGTTGGCAAAAACCTGAGCAGCTTGTACCTTTTCTTGGATAAATTCAGGATATTGTGCTGCTAAATAACAATCGGTCACATAGTGATTCGGGTCGGCATAGAGGGCACAAGCTTCAGCTTGCTCAAGTGGAGAAAATCCCCTTGAGATTGATGGGGGTTGGGCAGGTCCTCCAGACAGCAGGTAGTCCATTTTTTTTTACAGCAAGTCAACCTGTGCCTTTATGCCAGCACTCTGGTTGATCTCATAGAGTCCACCTTTTTTCGGTTGCCCAAGCGTGGGGACGTCAGTCCTTGAGGCTGAAGCTCTGTGTTGGGAGTTTTCACTCAGGGTCTCAAAAAGATCCTATGCTTCATTCTCGCTCTTATGCATAAACGTTCCTCCACAAGAGGCATCCACCATCTGACGATACTGGTCACTAAGACCATCATAGAAGCATTGTACCAATTGCCATTTTGGTACAGCATGGTGGGGGCATTTTCGAAGTACTTCCTTCAGTCTTTCCCAATACTCATGAAATTCTTCACCACTATTCTGGGAGAAGGTGGTGATGGCCCTTCTAATGGTATTGGTTCAGCCTATTGGGAAAAACTTCTTCAGAAACTGCTGTTGCATTTCCGCCCATGTGGTTACTTGTGCAGAATCCAAGGAATGCAGCCAATGCTTGGCTTTATCCTTGAGGGAAAATGGAAATAGCAATAATTTTAGGGCGTCCTCTGAGAGGTTTTGGATTTTTACTGTAGAGCAAATTTTCAAAAACTCATCCAGGTGCTTATAAGGCTCTTCATTCTGATGTCCATAGAATGATGGCAGCATCTAGATAATGCTTGATATGATTTCATAATGAGAAGCCGCAATTGTAGGTAGCCTAATGCCGGTTTGGGGTTGGTATGCAGTTGGAGTGAAATGATCACTCAGTGGCCTGGCCTGTGGGTTTGCCTCGTCACCCATCCTGATATGGTGTCTAATCCTCCTACAAGTATGTTCAATTTCGGGGTCAAAATCTAATAGGTCAGGTCGGGCTGAGCGCGTACCAAGCAGACAACGACCAAAGTAAACTAGGTTGGGACTGAGCATTCAAGTGTATCAACCTAGCTATCGGGGTCCAAACGTAGTAGGGTCGAATGTCCTAATGTGGGACCGATCAAAATAGGGCAACTAAGCTCGCAAGACCGCACATACAAGGGTAACCTATACTAAAAGAAAAAGAAAATTACAAAAGTGGTAAAGAAAAATTACAGAATTAAATTAAAATGAAAATTACACATGTAAATTAAAACTAAAATTAAAACTATCCTAAAAAAAAAATTAAAAGTTTAAACTACCCTAAATAAAATGAAATCCTAAACTAGCACATATCCAAGCGTACCAAGGTCAATCCTAAAGTGGATTGGGATCGAAGCATACAAGGGTAACTAGGCCAGCGTGGGACTGAATCATACAAGGCTGAAATTAGCTACTAAAAGAAAAATAAAGAGAAAAGTTAGAGAATATCACAGAGGCTATCCGGACTGCATCGGTGTCTTTTTGAAAGAACCAAATCCAGCTGAACCGCATCCCCTCTTAAACAACCTCCAACGATTCAATACCTATAGCAAAAAATAAAACGTGAGTCTATCACTAATACTAAAGACAAATTTAGAATGAATAGTAAATTAAGCTATGTTAACACAAAAAAATAAATCAAAATTAATGCTACTGTAGGCTGTTAAACTAAGAGATGCAAAAATCTAAAATACCTAAAACGAAAATCAGAAATAAAGATTAAAGCAAGCTATTGAAAGAACATTAAAAGACTCGATAAAACTCTAGCAATCGTAATCTAGTTCCCCGGCAACGGCACCAAAATTTGATCGAGTCGTTGAACCAATAAAAAATAAACCTAACTAAACACTAATACAGTGAAAAGTACGGGTATCAAACTACGGGGAATAGAGGCTAAGCTGCATGAAATTAAATCAAGTCTAAGATGAAACTAAAAACGCAAATTAATTAATTTAAAGCTAAAACCAGCAACTGATTAAAGTGAATAGAAGATGGTGAGAAAATACTGCTTTTAGGTTGAATCAACTTTAATTCAGATTCATCATTCAATCTCTCTCATATTCGGCTCATGGCGACTACATGCCCCATGACAACCACAGAAAATAGGGTCCCTTCTAGGTATAAAGTATCTTGGCGAAATTGTCATCCGATCGCTACAATGAATCAAAAGTTCAAAGAACTCGGGTACGCACAATCCACTCAGGTATATCGTATCATCGATACGACCACATGAATCAATTCAATACTATTGCTTGGTAGGTTAAATTGAATCACAGAAACAAATTACCCTAACTAGATGTAAACATGATTACACAAAAATCACAATGAGATGCCTAAGTCTTTTCCAAGCAATCAATAAGAAAAGAGAATGACTAATTAAATCATCCTTAAAGTATCATCTTCCCAAAAACAGCAGCAAGTTTAGTTACTCATTTAACATAAATGAAATAAAGAGAAGTTAGGGATACAAGCCAAAGAATTAGAGGGAACAAGAAAGTAGAAGCAATGGCAGCAATGGCAATGGTAGATGCTCTTCCTCTCCTCTTCTTCTTCCTCTTCAATTCTCCTCCCCCCTTTTTGAACTCCATCCGTATCCTTCTTTTTGGGGAGAGGTGATATATTTTGAATTAAAAATAAAATTGAAAATAACCCAAGGGAGTTGCGTTCCACTAGGAGAGTAAGAGAGAGGGAAAGACAACGTGTGAGATGGGGATGGGAGAGAGAGGCATGTGAGATGGGATGACTTAGAAAAAAGGGTAAAAAGATAGAAAGAGAGAGAGAGGTAAAAAGATATTTAATAGTTTATTTTTGAATTAACAAACTAGAAAGAGAGAGAGAGAGAGAGGTTTACGTGAGAGAATATTTCTCTCTTTCTTTCTTTTATTTTGTTTTTCTTCACACTCTCCAACTTTGCCATAATCCATCTTTAGCCATAATCCCTCCTTCCTTGAACCGAATTGACTCGACCCAAGAATTAAATGTTAACCATTTAATTTTTCTGATGTAATGAGTCCAATATCGATTTTTCTTGAGAAATTTCCTCTTTGTCAAATTACGATAATGCCCTGAGATGACTATTTGCACACATGCGAACCCTTGACCTAGCTGGTAAACATCCAAAATCGGCTAAAGGGACTGATTCTATCACTGATTCATACTTTTGTCCTTCCAGGCCTGCAATCATAGAAATCACATAATAGTATCAAATCCTTCATAAATATTCAAATACAAACCGTAAATAAATAGTGATTTCTATCTAAGATTACAGCCCAATCAGACGTCTATGTAGACGTTTCGGCCTAAGTCTTGAAAATCTGAGGTAGCCAACCTCGAAAGGGCATCTGCTGACGCGTTCTATGCTCGGGGCACCAGGAGTATCTCGAAGTGGCTGAATGTGACAATCAGGTGATGCACTTTGCTTAGGTACTGTGCCATGCGCGGTTCCTTCAGCCCATATTCCCCTTTGACTTGATTGACTATCAGTTGCGAGTCACTGTGCACGGCAATGCTTCTGACCATCAAACTTTGTGCTAATTTAAGTTCGGCGATTAGGGCCTTATACTCTACCCCATTGTTGGTGGTCTGGAACTCAAACCTTAGAGCATACTGTACTAAGAACCCTCCCGGGCTTGTCAATATCAATCCTGCCCAACAACCATGGGCATTAGAAGAACCGTCCACAAACAGCGTCCAGTGCTTTACTAATTCTTCAGGCTCCTCAATCGGGGGAACCTCTTCCTCAGGTATTGTACATTCCACGACAAAATCTGCTAGGGTTTATGCTTTAATGGCGGTTCGGGGCTTGTACTGGATGTCAAATTCACCCAACTCTACTGACCATGCTACTAACCTTCCCGAATGGTCGGGTTTAGCTAATATCTTCTTTAGAGGTTGATTGGTGACTACCTCAATAGTGTAGGCTTGGAAGTAGGGTCTCAACTTCCGGGCAACTGTCACTAACGCATAAGCGTATTTCTGTACACCGCTATTCTGCATCTAGAAGCACCTTGCTGACGTAGTAAATCGGTTTCTGTACTCGCCCATCTCCTCGAACCAACACGGCGCTCACCGTTGCCGAAGTAATGGCCAAGTATAGGTGTAATGTGTCCCCAGGTTCAGGCTTAGTCAGGAGGGGTGGCTACGCCAAGTATCTTTTCAATTCCGTGAACGCGGCCTGACACTCTTCTGTCCATTCGAAGGTGAGCTTGGTTCCTCTAGCCTCTCTCTCCCGTGCACGGTTCTTCAAAGCTTTGAAAAAAGGTAGGCAACGATCTCCCGAGGTTGAGATAAATCTTCCCAGTGCCGCTATTCTCCCAGTGAGTTCCTGTAGTTCCTTAACTCTCCCAGGTGGGCGCATCTCCAATATGGCTTGTATCTTTGTAGGATTTGCTTCTATTCCTCTTATTGAGACCATAAAACCAAGGAATTTTCTAGAGGTGATGCCGAAAGCGCACTTGGCTGGATTCAACTTCATCTTACTTTTCCTTAAGACTTGAAACGCCTTGTTTAGATCTCCAATATGGTTATCCGCCTTTAAGCTCTTCACCAACATGTTGTCCACGTATACTTCCATATTTCTCCCTATTTGATGCTTGAAAATGTAATTTACCAATCGTTGGTAAGATGCCCCGGCTTTTTTCAACCCGAAGGGCATATGGGTATAGCAATATGTGTCTCTCCCTGCGATGAAGGATGTTTTCAGAATATCAGGTTCATATATCCTAATTTGGTTATAACCTGAGTAGGCATCCATGAAACTCAACATCTCATGGCCTGCCGTAGCATCTATCAATAAATCAATGTGAGGCTAAGGGTAATAGTCCTTTGGGCAAGCTTTATTCAAATCGGTGAAATCAATACACATTCTCCACTTCCTATTCGGTTTTGGAACCATTACAACATTAGACAACCACTCTGGGTAGATGGCCTCCTCTATGAATCTAGCCTCTAGTAGCTTAGTTACTTCCTCAATTACTTTTTCCTACCGCTCAGGGGCGAAGGTTCTTTTCTTCTGGAATGCCGGCTTAGTAGTGGGGTATACACTGAGCTTATGTTCAGCCAACTCGCGGTCTACTCCCGGCATGTCAGTCGCGGACCATGCAAATACATCAGCATTTGTCCTCAAGAAGTTTATGAGGGCAGTTCTTCTTTCTCCACTCAACCCTACGCCTATCTGCAAGGTACGCTTCGCCTTTCCTGGGATGACCTCAATCAGGATCAGATCCTCCGCGGGTCCACTTCTCTCTTGTTCAATAACATCTCGATTGTCGTCCAAATTGATCAGGAGCATTTGCGGCTCCTTCCCTTTAGCATGCAGGTACCCTTCATAACATCTGCGGGCAGCTATTTGACTTCCCCTGCACTCTCCTATCCCATAGTCAGTAGGGAACTTCATCATTAGGTGTGGGGTAGAGACCACTACCTGTAGTGCATTGAGTCCTGGCCATCCTAATATTCCATTGTGCGTGGAATTCACTTTCACCACCAAAAAGTTCATCTTCACTATGGCAAGCTTGGGCTCCGTTCCCACCGTTACGAGCAGCTCAATGGATCCTTCAACCTGTACTAGGGCCCCATTGAATCCATATAAAGGGGATTCCACTCTCTTTAGCATCTCAGGTTTCAGGAGCATTTTCTCGAAGGCATCGTAGTATAAGATGTCAGCTGAGCTCCCGTTGTCTATAAGGATCCTCCCCACTATGCAGTTGGTAATGATCATTTTGATCACCAGTGCATCGTCATGAGGAAATTGGATGTCTGCCAGATCTTGATTAGAAAAGGTTAAGGGCTGATCCATCCTCCTTCTTTTATCTGATACTTCGGTTTGAAGCATGTTCCGAGCATGATGTTTTTGGGAGTTAGAAGTTTCTCCTCCCAGGCCTAGTCCTCCATATTTGGTAGTTATCTCTCTCAAGGGGGCGTTCTCTGCATGAGGCTTGCCTCTAGGTTGCTCTTCCTTATTGGCCTTGGGAGACGATTTTTGTCTTCCCTTAGGCTCCCAAGCACGATACTCCTGTCTTCTGTCGTTTCCCTCTT
Source organism: Telopea speciosissima (assembly GCF_018873765.1). Classification (NCBI taxonomy): domain Eukaryota; kingdom Viridiplantae; phylum Streptophyta; class Magnoliopsida; order Proteales; family Proteaceae; genus Telopea; species Telopea speciosissima. Next base: position 33,897 of record NW_025317714.1, read on the forward strand.
TCTTAACGAACCTTCCTGGGCATCCCCTTTGAATGAGGGCCTCGATCTCGTCTTTCAGCCGTCTGCACTCTTTAGTGTCATGGCCATGGTCCTGGTGAAATCGGCAGTATTTATTCTTATTGCGCTCATGTGCGGGTTTCACCATCTTGGTGGGCCAACGTAGAGTCACCTGGTCTTTTATCTCATTCAAGATATGAGCTCGGGTATGAGTGAGGGCTGTATAAACTGGTTTTGACTCTTGATCTGTGGTTCTGGGAACCCATGCCTTGCTTTCATCCTTCTTTCTCCTGCTGTCTTTGTCATCTCGGTTGCGCTTTGAGCCAGCCTCTCGGACTGAGTTGTCCTTCTTTTCTTGGGCCTTCTTCTCGGGTTTGTCTTCCTTTTCTGCCGCAAGAACTTCGGCCAGATTGATGTATTTCTCACAGCGTGAGAATAACTCGTACATATCTCCTGGCTCGTCCATAATCAAGGACTTTTTCAATTCAACATCACGAATGCCACTGCGCAACGCCTAGTATTTCACTACCTGATCCAGGTTTCATACTTCTAGGGCTTCTTTATTGAATCTTGTAAGAAAGCCCCTAGTTTATTCATCGGGGCGTTGCTTTATGGCCAGAAGGTTGGCGGCTGTCTTCTTGTGAACTCTACTTCTCACGAAGTGGGCCAAGAAGGCCCGCCCGAGGTCAGTAAAATTGGAAAGAGAGCACGGGGGAAATCGTGAGAACCATTGTCGTGCTGCTCCCTTCAAAGTGGAAGGGAAAGCTCTGCACATGATAGCGTCCGAAGCGCCCTGAAAGAATAGTAAGGATTTGAAGGTTTCCAAGTGGTCTTCCGGATCTGTGGTGCCTGCGTATTGTTCTATGGTTGGCATTTTGAACCCCTTTGGTCAACCTTGGTCATTTGAGAATCTTGATTCTTGGCGTTCCGCTGCACTTCTTTGTTTCTCCGTCTAGTGTTGTTAGCATTGCTATGGTTTTTTGTGGCCCAGAGATGGAGATCTTTTGTTGTCTTGTGGAGGGGTGGGGGTATGGGGATCCCACTGTAAGAGGTCCTTGTTGCATCTCCATCATCGCTCTATCTTATCTTCCCGGTAGTCTGCATTGCGTCAGGCTTGTTCCACCATCCGTAATGCGGTGGTCTCTTCGATGTCTGGAATGAGACCCCTCTGGCATGGTAATCCATTATTTTCCGGAAATAGGATCCTTGACTCCCTGGCGTGAGCCGACGGGAGGAGGCAAGATTTCCCCCTGAATAGTAGGAAGGGGCACTGGAGGAGCAATTGCCACTGCTGTCGTGGTCGCGGTGGCGGTGGCGGCTCTGGTAGCCCTAGATTGATTTCATGGTGTACGCTAGGGGGGAACTCCGGAGCCTTTTTCTCCCCCCCCCCCCACACGGCACCTACAGGACTCACTGGAGAGATATTCTCCGTGAACACAACTATCACTCTAACAAAAGACTTAGTGAAATTAGGAAAATCGAAATAGACACTAAGAAACAATAAAGTTGATGATTGAACTTAGGTTACATGAGCGTCTAGGCTCCTTATTTATAATGTTTGGGGTGGGGATTTGAGACAATCCTACCCTTTTTGGTATTTCCTTTTTTAGGAGCATGGATTTTTGGAAACTCCTACTCTAACCACCATCTCAAATTTAGGGATCTGGTGATTCTTGGAGCACATGGGACTTCTACTTGGTTACATAACTGCCATAGTGGGCCCGCTCCCGTAACCACCGTGAGCGTGGTTCTCTTTAGGCACGCTTCAGAGCCAACCTTGCTTACGGTCCAAGATAGGCCACGTGTAGGGTTGAGATCTGTGCACAAAATGTGGTGTATCAATCCCTAATGGGAAAAAGACCTCTGTCCCGGAGTGTGGTCTACGCCAGCACTCCTATGAGTCTATCTCTCTCCTTTTCATGTGAAAAGACACCTCCACTCCCTTATTTTTAAGGAGGAGAGAGATAGACACATGGGAGTGCTGGCATAGGCCACACTCCCGTACAGAAAACTACTTCCCATCTCTAATTTAAAGAACTTTTGAAAATAAAATAAAAAACAATTTAAAAAAATGTCAATTCATAAATACACTCATTTAGACAATCCCAAATTTTATTTCATGCTTAAAATACATGCAAATTTAGAGGCAATTAGATCCAATCTGTGTTGTAATGGGCCGTCCACGGTCCACGTGGACCTTGGAGCCTGTCAACCTCTTTGTGCCACGTTCTGGTTGTGCTTCTATTTTTAATTTATTTTCTTGGATATCCAGATCTATATACGCTCGAAATAAAGGCAAAACACGCTCCAACATTTTTCAAAGCACACGAGAGACCCAAGATATTTTAAAATTTTT
>NW_025317715.1:0-36169 GCF_018873765.1 Telopea speciosissima
GATAAAGACCGTTGAAGAGTGCACTTGATGCTTTTTATCTTGGGGACTCCTTTTTGATTTTGTTAGGAGTTTATCCCCGTCTTGCTTGTGGTCTAGCTGTAGTTTTTCTTACATTCTTTTTGGGGTTGAGTCAGCTCACCCTATATATATATATATATGTATGTATTTTCTTTGGCTTCTGTTCTTGTCAGCTTTACTTCTCAGTTTGTGGGTAGTTTGGGAAATGTATCAGGACAAACATATGTATGTATATATTATCATCATTTCCCGTATCGCTATGCTTTCTCTTTGATTATTGTAATTGTAGTTTATCTGCAGCACTCTGATCTTACCTGTAGTAATGTGATGAATGTGGGATCGTGAATGTAATAACTACTTCTAGATCCGTGGGATTTGGTGGATTGCTGTTATGCAATTCGGGCCACCTACCTAATCCTCCTAGGGGATGGTTTGGGGTGTGACATCATCGCTCTACGGAGGCCGGCCCGGTCGAGAGCTAACTCGGTAGTAGGAATCTCAGAAGTCAAGGCGCTGCTCAACGGAACCTACTCTCCCCTCTAGGGAAGTGAAGCCCTGATCCATCCGTGTCGACATCTGAGCAAGCTGAGTGTGGAGATCTTGGAACTGTGCCATCATGTCAGATCAACCATAGGACTCTGGCACCTGAGAACTAGAAGCTCTAGTCAGCCCATAGGAAGGTAGATTTCCAAACTGTGCACTAGGATCCACAGGATCACCCTCCTGCTCTCCCAACTCAGTCCCCTTTGCTGCCTCATGTCCCTCCTCCATCTCCTCGTCAAACTCTACATCGCTTTCTGGTTCCCCCTGCGTCTTCATCTTCTGGATGGAGGTCTTGCTGATAAGGTTCGACCTGTCACCTCCCTTATACTCACCAGGAAGAGTAACCCCAAAATATTGGAACACATGATGGGTTATGTGCATGGTAGAGCATCACTTGCATCAGTAAGTATAGGAGGTTGATCACTTGACCCCCTTGCTGGCCCTCAGTAAGCAGTAGGTAATGTAAGCCCTGAGCATGGAAATGCTACCCCGGTTCCCACCCTTGGGATAGATGTTATAGGAGATGCATCTGCTAATGATCCTGGTAGTAGGCTTGTAATCCGACTCAAACTTCGGAATCCCCTCAACTCCAGTCAAAGCTTTGAAGACCGTCTTCCTGGTCTCCAAAGAAAACATATCAGAAATGTCTACCCTAGGCTTATAGTAACACCTTTCGCCTGTGTCGGACAGTCCCAAAATCTTTGCTAGTATGGCAGTAGTGAACTTTATGTCTACCCCTTTCACCCTGCTCTGTAATCCAAACCCTTGCACCCCAAAAGCCGGTACAAGGTTGTAGTAGAAATACCGAATCAAGTTCGGGTAGCACGACAGCGTAGGAGATAACATCGATGCCCAACCTAGGGCATTGAACTTTGCATAGAGCCCATACTGGTGGAAGTCATCTACTTGTACTACCCTACCATTCACAATGTTTTTAGAGTAGAACTTCGCCCAATCTTTCGAATTCTCGAACCTGGAGAACCAAAATTGGTCAAACTACGGTCCCTCGAATAAAGAGTCTTCTCTGGGCGATGGAGTAGGTACTGCCAAAGGCGAAGAAGGCACTGGGTTAGACCGCAGACGCTTGCGGGTTATTGCCTTCCTCGCTGTGCTATGTCTACCGCTTGTAGACATGGTTGCTGCAAAACAAGAAGGAGAAAAAGAAATTAGGGCATAAAAACTGTAAATCAAACCAAAAAGAAGGGGAAATTTTGGACAGTAGTCCAATAACAATGAAAATGTGAAGAAAAACTACCGTAGACTCGCGTAGATGCGCGGGAGACTTGCAAAAATGCTTGGACTTGGTGAGGAATTAGCCAAAAAGTCCTTGTGAGCACTGCCCTAGGGGTTTGGAGCTCTCAAAATAGAATTTGGAATGAAATAGTAAGCTCTCGGACTGTTTTAAACTGAGCCCCGATTCTCTGGGTGATGTACTTGGCGATTGAGCCAAACGCCTAATGAAACGCCTAGAGAATGGAATTTTAGCAGGAAATGCAATTTAAACACGTGGGCTTATGTTTCCTATAAAGTAACGATATAAACAAGACCATTAAGGCTTTGGTATGATAATGTGAATAAAAAAAATATAATAAATAAATAATAATAATAAATAAATAAATACATGTAATAAATAACAATGTTAAGCAAAATACTTACATGTATACAAGATAGGATGAGGAAGTAAGAAATTTCAAAAAGACAAAATTTTTATATAGCCTAATTTGGGCATAAATATTATGCATAAAATAATATATATAACACTTGGATGTATGAACCTCTGTGTGGGTAATGTGTGTGCAAAACTCAAACATAGATATGGAGGCATATGGTGATGTGTGGTTGTAAAGTCTTAGGAATTTAGACATAACTTATGACACTGTGCCTGCAAGTAGACCATACCTTACCCATAGCATAGCCCAACCAAAGTTAAACCTATAAAGCTACAGAGCAAAATAAGAAACTCATACACTGAACATATTCCCACCTGAGTGGTGTATTAGACCCAGTAGAACATTGTAACACTGTGTGCAACCTCGAGCTGATCCATTTAACTTCCTGTCTAGTTGCTTTAATTACCTATAGTCTTGAGCATGATTTTGAGTTAAGTAACCATAGAAACTTGATACTTAGAAATTCTCCATGGCAGGACCTGACTGTGTTGTTCGGGCTTGGAAACCCCAACAACATGCTCTATATTAGGCAACTGAGGAAGAGACTAGCTTCGATTCGAGAGATTAGTCCCGGGCAGAAAAGCAACTGATTGTTTTCTTGGCACACGCAGATACTAGTGGACCAGAGGATCGTGCCATATACCTTGCCCTAGCAGACGAGGTTAGGAGTGATATAGATACCTATACATACAGGCATTTATGACCGCGAAGAAGTTAGAGAGACTTGCATGCTAGGTACAGGTATAAGACTAAGAAACCACTGCTTAATATAAATCTTTAATATGACATTTTGCATAACATATCATAGCATAAACCACCTCACAAACATAAAACTCTTAGCAATGACAATTGGTGAATAACACATCTTATTGGAATGATAACATTATTACACTGGAATTATGGAATTGATAATGTACATGTGATAGTTAGAAATTATAATTTGTTCCCGTTAAAGGGTGTGAGGATATTGAACATAAAGCTTCTTTTAGAGAATCAATCATGGTCAATACTAGATCCAACCGAGGTGGTTGTCTTGGAAGATGCCCTCGATTTGTCCCAGAAGTTGAGCTACCGGATGGAGCTGAGGCTCAAGACTTTGAAGTATTGGTTACTTCGTCGGGGGTACCAACGGCTGCCCAAGCTACTACCGCTGCACCTTAGCCAGGTATGGCAGCTGTAGAGGTGAACACCATCATGACCACCATGATGTGGACCACGCAACAACAATAGGAGCTGCTGGGCCAAATGTCTACACAATTCGCAGCCATGATGCAAGAGCGAGCAGTACCACCACCACCACCCAACCGGCCGATACAATTTCCACCACCTGTACCTCAACACATAGCGGAAAACTCTATAGCTAAGGTGATTGAGAGATTCAAGAAGCTCCAGCCGCCTGTGTTTTCCAAGATAAATTCTGAGGCAATGCAGCCGGAATGGTGGATTAGCGCCTTGGAAAAGGCATTTGACGTACTTGAATGTACGGGTATGCAGAAATTGATATGTGTTGGTTATCAGCTACAGAACGAGGTAGAAGCATGGTGGAAGGCAACCAAGCATAATCTTGAAGCAACTCATCCAAATCCCACCTGGGAGCTATTCAAAGAAGTTTTCTTTAAGAACTACTTCCCTGAGAGCTTTAGAGACAAAAAGGAAGCTGAGTTCTCTACTCTCGTGTAAGGAACCAAGACCATGCTGGACTACTAGCAGCAGTTCAAAGATTTGTTCCACTTTGGCCCAGAACATCTGAAGGGGGAAGCTAGTAAGACAAAGAAATTTGAGAAAGGACTTAAACCATAAATCAGGTCTATTCTGTCGGTCCTAGGTATTCTAGACTACGCTCAAATGGTCGACAAGGCGAAGTCTATGGAAGACAGATTGAAGGAGAAAGAGAAAGCTAAAGCATCATCCGATTTGGATAAGAGGCCAAGCAATTATCAGAATTTTGGATGACCGAATAAGGTTTTTTGAGGAACTAGTTCAATCCCCATCCCGACTCAGTATCGTCGGCCAGATGTGGGCTAGAACCCTTTCCACCCCACTTATAATCGGCCTGCCCAACCAACTGTAAGTCTAGCGACAACTGCAACTTCGCTAGCCCGAGTTAAACAATGCAATTATACGAGATGAATCATGTCCCCCAGCTTAGGTGGAGGCAAAAACTGGCTTTGTCCTTCGTCAGGACAGAGTAACGGTGTCAAAAAGTAATTACCTGGATATCAGGCAAAATAACGACATTGAAAAATATTTGGAGAGTAATCACCTGGATGTCGAGTAGCGAAATGATGTACGGATGTCAGGTACTTAGACCTCGGACAGAATAATGCGTCGAAAGGCTTTGGAAACTAGGCTTTTTCAACTATCAGGCAAAGTAACGACGTACGGGTGTCGAGTGCTAGGACCTCAGACAGAATAATGGCATCGAAAAGCACTTCAGAAACTAGGAATTAGGACGTTGGGCAGGGTGACTAGGCCATAGGAGGCTTCGGGGTTTTGGGCTGCAGACAGAGGGACGAGGCTCAAAAGCTCAAAATCAGACAGGGGTAGGGCCCCGAGACTAGGAAAAAAGGAAAAAACTGAAAACTGGAGCTCTGGGGTCCCCCCTCTCCTCAACTTAAGACTTGTTAAAATGAGGGGTGGGGGTATTTATAGCCAAAAAATCTTCCTGGCGGCGTCGACACCGCGGTGAAACCGGCGTCGCCATCAAAAACGAAAAACTTTCACTTTGGGTACCTGGCGAAGCCGTGGGTCAGAGTGCAGCACCCCGTGGTAGGGTGCGGCACTGCTGCCAGGGGCGGTACAGCCACGCAGTGTCGTAGCTGGGGCACGGTGCTGCCAGGTAGTACCGCAGCTGTACGCGATGCCGTTGGGTCAGAGCTTCGAGCGAGGGCGTCGTGTAGGGTCGTTTTGGGGATGTGGGGGGACCAGGGCTAGAAACGAGGTGGAACAGGGGGTGTCCAAGTCACTCCGAATGGAAAGAGTATTTAAAGGGCATTACCATTCTTTCACATCCGATTTTCGTCATCGCTAGGGGGTGGTAAAATCCAACGTCTACAGTCTCTTTTTTTTAGACTCAGGGATTAGTCAACTCGTATTTTAAACACATGGGAGAATGCCAAATGGTGGAGTTTTTTTTAACAAACAGAAGTGCCGAGTGGCAGAACTGGTGGAATGAGTTCTTGAATGACAAAAATGCCGGGTGGCAGAATTAGAGGATTATCCCTGGTGGGGACTGGCTGTTGTGACCGCACTTGAGCATGTCAAGTTTCCTACGTATCCTTTGGAAAGGAATCAGGTTAAACTTAGTTCATGTAAACTAAATGGCTACATGAACTATTTTTTTAGTTGGTCCATGTTGACAAGGACCTTTAGATTCTCTCCATCCAAGTCAGTGAGATGAACTGCTTGTTCAGCCAAGATTTCCTTCACATAATAAGGTCCGCTCCAATTAGGCCTGAACTTGCCCTTTGGGTCATGAATTGGTGCACTTTGTTCTCGAAGTACCAAATCTCCTTCTTTGATGTTGCGTGGACGAACTCCTTTATTGAATGCCCTTGCCATCCTAAGTTGGTATTTCTTGAGGTGATCCATAGCGTTCATCCTCTTTTCATCAAGGAGGTTAAGCTCATCATGTTTTAGTTGCATCAATTCTCCTTCAGGCAACTTGTTTTCCATCAATGCTCTGAGAGACGACACTTAGATTTCTACGGGTAATATTACCTCCATCCCATAGACCAAGGAAAAAGGGGTTGCCCCAGTAGAAGTTCAAATTGAGGTTCGATAGGCCTATAACTTGTACATGAGCTTTTCTACCCAGTCCTTATAGGTATTTGCCATTTTTATAATATGACTCTGACATTTTTGTTGGCTGCTTCCAATGCCTTATTAATCTGTGGTCTATAAGTCGTAGACCGATGCCTTTGGATACCAAACTTGGTGTAGAACTTGTTTGCCTTTCCCCAATATTGTGCCCCTTGATTGGATATGAGGGCATGTGGCACTCTATATCTGCATATAATGTTCTCTTTGATGAACTTTGCTACCTTCACAGCTGTCAAGACAGCATAAGACTACGCCTCTATCCATTTTGTGAAATAGTTTATGCCCACAAGGATGAACTCATGTCCATTGGATGCCTTTGGGATGACTTTCTCAATTATATCAATGCCCCATGTTGAAAATGGGCAGGGAGCATTTAATGAATGGAGCTCTGTTGGAGGAATGTGAATGATATTGACAAATATCTGACATTTGTGACATCTCCACACGAATGATGCGTAGTCAACTTCCATAGTTGTCCGATAATATTCCATTCTGAGGATTTTCTTGGTGAGCATCCTGGCATTTATGTGCGGCCCATAGATTCCCTGGTGGATTTCTTCCATGATGATTTGGGCCTTTTCCTTGTCTATACATAGTAGTTATATACCATTGTAGGACCTTTTGTATAGCGGGTCACCTTGAAGTACAAACTACATGGCATGCTTTTGCAACCTCTTCTATTCACCGGTTATGGAATTCAAAGGATATTTTCTTTCTCTAATGAAGTTAATGATGGGTACCGACCACAACCTCCCATCAGTTGTCAGAACATTTACTGACTCTTCATATGTTGGTCCATGCCTTCTATCTACCAAGAATGGGCGGACTTGAGTTCTGGAGTGCATTCAACAATTGAAGCCAAGGTAGCTAGGGCGTCGGTGAATCTGTTACTATCCCTCGGCAAATATTTGAAGGTGATTTCATCGAAGCTTTTGATCAAGTTCTCCAAATGTTCTTGGTAAGGCTTTAGCTTTTCATCCTTTGTCTTCCACTTCCCTTGAGTTTGAAAAATCACGATCGACGAATCCCCTTAAACTCTCAACTTCTTGATCTCTAATGCCATGGCGGCTTTGAGACCGATTGCACATGCCTCATACTTTGCAATGTCGTTAGTGCAAGGGAAATCTAGCCGAAATGCAGACAATAGATAGATATCATCTAGGGTTATCATCAATATTCCTACCATATCCTCTTTGATTGGCTGCACCATCAAAATACAATTGCTACCAGTCTTCACAATCTTCTTCTTCCACATATGCTAAATCCTCATCTGGGAATGAGTCTTCTAGCGGCTGTAATTCTACCCTAGTCAGGTATGCAACTAGATAGTCTGAGATTGGTCGTCCTTTTATGGATTTCTAGTTGACATATGTTATGTCAAATTCTGACAACAACGACAACCATCTGGCCATTCTTCCTGTCAATGCTGGCTTCTCATAGAAATACTTAATCGGGTCCATCCTTGAGATGAGACGAATTTGATGTGCGATTATGTAATGTCTCAGCCTCTTGGTTGCCCAAACTAAAGCAGTGCATGTCTTTTCTAATGGGGTATAGTGAGTTTCATACTCTAATAGTTTCTTGCTTAAGTAGTAAACTGTGTGTTCTTCCCCACTCTTCTAATCTTGTGGTGCCATCATGGACCCCATTGATGTTTCACCGACAGATAAGTACAATAGTAGTGATTCGCCCAATACTGGCGGAACAAGGACGGGTGGATTCATCAGGTATTCTTTTATCCTTACGAACGCCTCTTGGCACTTATCATTCCATTACTTTGGTTCTTCTTTAGTTAGGAGCTTGAAGATGGGTTCACATACGGTTAAACATCAGATTTCTGTACTGAATTCGTCCTAAGAAACCAACTTATGTACTAAATTTGTCTAAGAACCCCAGATTTCTTTTACTTTTTTTGTGGAAAGCTCCAGATCTTTGATCATCAAGACTTTGACGAATTCAGTACATAAGTCGGTTCAAGCTCCTAAATAAAGAAGAACCAAAGCAATGGAATGATAAGTGCCAAGAGGCGTTTGTAAGGATAAAAGAATACCTAATGAATCCACCCGTCCTTGTTCTGCCAGTATTGGACGAACCACTACTATTTTACTTATCTGTCGGCGAAACATCAATGGGATCCATGATGGCGCAACAGATCAGAAGAGTGGGGAAGAACACGTGGTTTACTACTTAAGCCAGGAACTGTTAGAGTATGAAACTCACTATACCGCATTAGAAAAGACATGCACTACTTCGGTTTGGGCAACCAAGAGGTTGAGACATTACATGATCGCACATCAAATCCGGCTCATCTCAAGGATGGACCTAATTAAGTATTTCTTTGAGAACCGACTTATGTACTGAATTCTTAGGATGAATTCATCAAAGTCTTGATGATCAAAGATCTGGAGCTTTCCATCAAAGAAATCCGGGCTATGAACCGACTTATGTACTGAATTCGTCCTAAGAAACCCCAAATTTCTTTTTCTTTTTTTGGTACTGCCATTTTTGTTATGGCCTTTATCTTGTCGTGATCGACTTCTATCCCTCTCTCATGGATGAGGAATCCTAGGAGTTTCCCTGTTGTTGCTCCAAACACACACATCTGAGGGTTTAACCTTAGCTTGTACTCTTTAATTCATTCGAAGAACTTTCTCAATGCCGCAAAATGCCCCAATCAAGTGACTGACTTGACAATCATGTCATCCACATATACTTCCACTTCTTTGTGTATTATGTCATGAAAAATGGCCATTGCTGCCCTTTGATTTGTTGCCTCATCATTCTTCTAACCAAAGGGGATAACCTTGTAACAGTAAGTTCCCCATGGTATGGTAAATGCTATCTTTTCTCTGTCCTTTGGACACATGTTGATTTGATTGTACCCGAAGAATCTATCAATGAATGATAGCAAGGCGTGTTTCGTCGTGTCATCTACCAATATGTCAATATGCAGCAAAGGAAAGTCGTCTTTGGGACTGAACTTGTTGAGGTCTCAGAAATCCACGCACATTCGCACCTTCCCATCTTTCTTGGGTACGGGGACAATATTGGACAACCACTGCGGATCCATGGAACTCGTAATAGGGGGTAACCTTGTTGGACTTTGTGTCGGGGGACTAGAAGTCAAGGGAAGTGAACCAGAATTTTCAACTAGCTTAGAAGGTGAGAGCTAGTGGAGAATGGCCCGGTTCAATCGACCGCCACAACGGTTCCACACGGGTAACGAGGATTTTTTTTATCGCAGAATTGTGCCCTACAAAGGTAAAAGGGGACTAATTTAGGACTTAAGTGATTATTTTTTTTGTCTTGTTTTAATATTTTATATATATTTTTTGATTTACAAACACATATATACATGCATATATATATATATATATATATATATATATATATATATATATACAAACAAAGTGACAATTCGCATTCAGTCTCTTGATTCTATTTTACTCGTGTAGTTGATGGTAAGGTTTGCATCTACGTTCAAGACTACTTGGGAATAACCCTTGTGATCTTATGATGTGATGCAAGCTTGCCATAGATCCTTCATCATTTAATAGTTCTCGGAGATGAAATATGAATTATCATAAGGAGGTCTAATCGAGGACTTCTCAACAACCTACCTTTTCTTAATACAGAGCACCTCTCATCAAAATTCTATCATTGTCGCATTATTTAGACAGTGTATCCTTTTCCGAGGGACAACCGAGGCTAAATTTTTCAATATGCTAATCTAAATGGATATGCGACGTGCATCGAGGGACATTCAAGAGACAAATAGAATTCTTCCCCCGATTGGTATTCTGCATTAAGAGAAAGTATGCAGATGGGATTTCCACTTTCGACCTTGAGAAGCTACGAGCTTAGTTTGTGGTGTATCCTAGTCATATAGGATCTAATTTCGTACATGATGTATGCAATAGGTAGACTGATAGGACAGAACAAGGTCACACTTGATAGGACCGATATACCTGTCGCTCGTGATAGCGAATTATGGGAACATGGTTCTTTTGATATACTTGGGGAATAGATCATGCGATCTTAGAGTTATCAAACTAGTGCCCTTTTTGAGTAGTGGAGTACCCCACGGTACACTAGTGAATACCTTCGTTGGTAATTCTAGACTCGTACATTAAATATCAAGGGCTGTGGTTTTGACAACAAATTACCCATGGCTACACATGGGGTTCAACGACTAACCATGGGGCTGTATGTTTCCATGAAGTGTTGTATGTGCAAGATAGTGGTGTAGGAAGCAGGTATCATCTGATCTCAGAGTACTTAGTATGATGTGCCCCACCTCCCCGGGGGTAGAGGTACAACTGGGAGTACCCTCATCGTTTGATTTCACTTCGAAATGCATGATGCAGTTAGTACAACAAAAGGGGTTAGCCAAACATGTTTCAACCAATCAATGCAGAAGGGAGAAAATTCTTACGTTCAACGGTTGCATCTAGTATTGAAAGCTTGACCATTAATCCCCACCGGAGTCGCCACTGTGAGGATCCTTCCTTCTCGATGCTTGGTGGCGCACAGAGGGTTTTAATTGCTCATCTTTTTTGGAGGGAGAGAAGGAATGCGTCTTCTCAGATGGGTTATGGTTCAATTTATCAGGGGATGGAGGTCATAAAATAAAATGAAATGGAGTCGCCACCTACGGTTAGGGCCTAGGATCCATTGGTGGAGCCCTAGAAGGGCTACGAGACTTTGGTTGGTCTAGTTAGAGATTTGGGATAAGTGGTTAGGTTACGAGAGTGGGAAGGTGTTAGGCACCCACCTCGCCCGGATAAATCGATCTTTCTACTAGATGCTTATTTTCGAATATTCTTCCTTAATGAATGTCCTATTTCCACATGAACGGCTAAATAATGATGCACAAACTATTTAATTAAATTAAACTATGTTACACTAACTACTGTACACTATACGAGAGTACTTGAAAGGACTACATTGTACTGAAATTAAAAGTTAATGGGAGAAATGTATACCTGTACGCCTTACCTAAATGCAATTATGCAAAATGGACGGCGTCCCCCAGCTCAGGTGGAGGCAAAAGACTGACTTTATCCCTTCATTGGACAGAGTAACGGTTTACGGGTGTCGAATCTTACGATCTTGGACAGAATAACAGCCTTCCAAGGCTTTGGCAACTAGGGGCTCAAATTCCGGACAAAGTGGCTATGCCACAGGAGGTTTCCTTGATTTGGACAAGAAAGGGTCGAGGAAGCCAGACTCAGATAGCCCAGACATCGGACCGAGGGACGAGGCTCGAAGGCTCAAAATTGGATTGGGGAAGAACCCCGAAACAAGGAAAACAAGGAAAAACTGGAAAATTGGTGCTCTGGGGGTGACCCCCTTTTTATAGGTAAATTTTGGGTTCGGCAATGTTGCAGAAAATGTGTGGGGCTACGACAGAGCAAAAACAAAAAAAATTGGATTTTGGGTGCCCGTGGGGCCACACAGTATGTGCATACAAACGGCACTGCGCGGCATTGTGCGGGCAGTCTGGGGCAATCTAGGGGGAGGTTGTACGCATGATGTACGCTCTACAGGATGAGTGGAGATGTTTTTTGAATATAGTGTTGGTTTTGGGGACATTGCCAGTCATCTGCGTCCAATCGTCGTCATCGCTAGGGGGTGACAAAATTCAGCGTCTACATGTATTATGTCATTGATTGGTTCCTTCTTGATGTATGTCTTTAATGCTTGATTTTCCCTTTACATGTGTCAAATATACAGAGCTACTATGTCTACTACCTCTACCATGGTCAGCCATTATGTCTTCCCAACCTAATCATGCGGACCCTGGCATACAGAGCGGATCACCCAGAGGAGGGAGACCTTCCTTATGCTAAGCTAATCATCCAGTTGCTTCTTCACTTCCAGGTTCCTATAGATGATGAGTGGAGAGCTAAACGTGTTACTCCCTTTGACAGGACTACTTGGAGGGCGATGAGTATGACTGGGTGAGAGGGGAGTTTTGAGCCACCACCTGATAGAGCATAGGTAGCCAGACAGGCCGTGGAAGAGGATAGTGATGACCATGATGGTGGTCAAGGAGGTGATGACCACGGGGATGGAGGATGTGGGAGTATATCGACAGCTATTCCCCCTACTGTTACTACTTCTGTTACTACCTCTCCCACTCAGAGGGCTATTCCTTCTGCCTCCCAGACAGTTGGTGCCACCACTTCCCATACGGCTAGAACTTCTTCTCCATGGGTTATTTTCTGCACCGCCACCTAGAGAGAGTGATCAGGCAGGTGCACCCAGTTGAGGTTACATGATTCAGAGGTTCTTTGCTCTGGAACAAAGGATGCAGGCTCAATACAATGACTTTGTGGCCATAGTGAATGCAGGGTTCGATGACATGGAGGATTGATTGGTTGATATCGAGTCTCATCTGGACATTGAGAGAGCTCGAGACAGGACGGGGTTTCGATCAAGGGTGAGAGATCAAGCACAGGGCAAGGGGAAGGAGAAGCAACAAGATCAGCCTTAGGATCTATTTTGGTTTCCTATTTTTGTTATGCTCTTTACTTATTTTTAGGTTAGTTTCTAGGTGTTAGGGTGGTAGAGAATGGAGAAAGACATATGTATTTCTTTTTATTTTTATTTTTTATGTTATTCGAGTTATGTCAGCCTTGGATGGCCTAAGTACGTAAAAACGATCTCTACCTAATGCAATTTACATTTTCAATCACCAACATGTCTCTATCCTAATTTATTTTATTTGTTTGATTATTTTATTATTTGATCCTTAACAGAGAGTAAGTTGAGGTGGGTGAAATCGGAATTGTGAACATGCCAGGGAAAAACCTCTTTGATATCATGCTATCACACCCCTAACCCGAGACAAGGGTAATGTAACTGGAATATCATGGTATTCCACATTAACTCCCAAGGATCGACACTTTTCTGTGTCATGTTCACTACTTAAATAACATAATTAAGAATCAGAGTTAAATTCGGAGTTACAGCGGAACTAATTCATCGACACTAATAATGGAAGATTTAGAATTCTCTCTCTCTCTCTCTCTCTCTCTATATATATATATATATATATATATATAGATATATAGGGTAAATTACAGATCACCCCTTGGTTTTTGAAAAAACTTTAATCACCCCTTGTATTAGACCCCAATATGACAAATTAGTCCCTACCGTTAGTTTTTTGCTATTAAATGCTGATGTCAGCTAGTTATATAAATTTAAATGCCTAAACTACCCTTGATCAGTGTTGTTTTACAATTTTACCCTTGTAACTAAAAACCCCAAAATCAGTCATCTTCCTCATATGATCTGCAACCCAACAAGTACTCTTTTTTTTTTTAAATTAAAACAAGGAATCAGAGAGGGAATATTCCCTCTCCTTCTTCCCCAAATTGCTAAAACGAATGGAGATAGGGTTTTAACAACCACCACTGTGATTTGTTCCTCACTCTGTATTTGTGTTTCTCTCTGCAATCATGCAAGCTCGTTGACCGATTCTCAACTTTGCTGAGATTGTGACTTTCTCTTGCTACAGAGTCCAGAATTAGTTCTCATTACAAATCAGCCTGAGTTGTCTCCGTTTTGAGGTTTAGAAATTTAGGGTTTTTTGATTTTTTTGCTTTCTGGGGGGTTAGCGCTTTTCGTGTGTGCTTGTGCCTGATCGAATGGCACATGGAAGCAGATCCACCGGAGTTGTGAAGTGGTGGATGCAACTATGTGAGCCCAACTTCTGAGTTGATCTTTTATGTCGATTTCGTTACCAAAGTAGGAAATTTCCAATTCATTAAGGGGTTCTCTTCACTTCTTCAATTTTGAAGATCCCAAGCTTCAGAAAGATAAGGTCTTGGAATTACAGATTCGTCAATGGTTGTCTATTTTTCATCAGATTTTTCCCCCAATCTCTACAACCTAGGAATGATAGAAACCAAACTTGAATCTTTACCTTCTTTAGAGAAAACAAAACTCAGATCCATGAACCCTTTTAGCTCTTCAAACTCAAGGGTTGATAAGCTTTTGCTGCTACCCCTCCTGCTCAAGTCCGTCTTTTTCTTAACAGGTCTCTCGATCTTTTCTGTTCTTATCTGATGTATTTTTTTTAATCAAGTTAACAGTTTTTAGGGGGAGTGGAGATCGAGATTGGGTAGAGAAGATGAAGAATTTATAGAAACTTAGAGAGAAATAATAATCCCTTTAAATAAGTCCGGAAAATCTTCTAAAGTAAACTGTAAATCTAGAAACGTTCAGAAAGAGAAGAACATAGATCGAGATGAAGAAGAAGAGAAATTAAATAAAAGGTCGTAAAGAACAAAGTGATATTCTCCGTAGACTGTTCCTCAAGGACTATTGGTCTTCCCTGAAAGTCTTGCCTTTTTGAGTCTCACTCAACCAAATCAGTTGAAATCTTTCCTGAGAAACAAGGAATTGCAGATTCTATGTCATGATGTAGTAGAGTAGCAAGGGAAGAAGAAGGGGGTGACAGTAACAGAGCAGCAAGAGGAGAAGAAGGGGGTAGAAGGGAAGAAGAATGGGGTTACAGTAGCAGAGAAGCAAGAGAAGAAGATCGAAGGGGGTATCAGTAGGGGTTACCAAAAGAAGGGGTTTCAGTAGTAGAGAAACAACGGGAAGAAGAAGGGGGTAGAAGGGGTTACCAAAAGAAGGGGCTTACTTGAGTATCGCAGCAATAGCAGAGCAGCAAGAGGAGAAGAAAATGGAAGAGAAATGCCATAGCAGAGGAGCACAAGGAGAATAAGAAGGAGAAGAAGAAGATGGAAGAGAGACTTACCGTAGCGAGAGAATACCCTAGCAGAGGAATGGGTGCTCCAATGGTAAAATGAAAATTTTGTTTTATTTGTTTAAAGGGTGAATGGGTTAAGGGTAAATGTGACATTTCATTTTTTAGTTTGACTTCAGATAACACCGTTACTGTAGAGGGGGACGGATGTGTTTTTTTAAAAACCAAGGGGTGATCTGAGTTTCGATTGAAAACCAAGGGGTGATCGGTAATTTACCCCTATATATATATATATAAGTGGCATTTTATTCCAAACATTCATGATGTCTTCAAATTCCATAGTACCATATACACAGGTATAAAATATAAAAGGTCACAATATACTATCTATCATTAATTACATTATCCTCATGAGCATTCTCAAAATATAGAAAGAATAGTGTCCATGACTACTGGGACTCTACCCCGCACTACTATGCTCTGTAAGCATATCCATCACAGCTACAACTAGCACCATATTCCTCTTCGCCTGAAACTCCCCAGGCCTCATATGCCTCTCCGCCATGGTATTCCTTATCAACCTTGATCGGATCCATCATACATGCATCCATATCGAAAAAAGCGGTCCCTCAAGGGATGAGCTTCCAACTAAGCCCAATGAGAGTATAAACTATACAAGCAAACACAATATCAATCATGATGCTAGTCACACGATGCATGAATCCATTAGTGAGTTTTCCCCCTAATCCAAAAGTTCTAAGTCTGGGTTAAGTGCTACTATGACACTTAAGTAGCATCCCTGGCATACAGTGCCATAAATCGGATGGCAGTCTGACGATGTCAAACTCGTGCCAATATGGAAGCCTGTGAGACCGGACCCGTCACTAGGTTGTCCGTAAGCCCCCGATACATACCCCGTCGTAGTATTCAGCCTAATGTATCGGTCAGTGCCTGAACTTCATAGTGGGCTACCCTGAAAACAGGGTCGGTACCCATAGGCATGTCTGACACCTAAACCCTTGGCGATAAGGGTAGTAGCACTGGGTACATAATGACCTAGCCAACATGCAACTAAGGCAATATATAGGTACACCCATGTATAATCTAGAGGTCGAGTCCATAGTGCCAAACACAGGTGGCCCAACTATCCTCTTGCCCCCTCTAGTTTGCACATAAGCATACAAGTGTGTCGAGCATGATACCAAAAACACGGTTGACTAGTCACATCCCGATCAAAACCCATGACACACACATCACAGTCAATCATCATCAACATACCAATCACATACACATCTTATGGCAATCACAAGTCCGGCACCCACTCACGATACTTTGATTCCATCATCACATATCCACATTTTCAATTGAATATCATCTCGCATTTTATAAATATAACCATTATACAATACTCTTCATTACATATGATAATTTCCATATCCAATGTCTACTCCAAATCTTTTAGCATTCATCATGATAATCATACACTACACCTACCATGCCCCATCATTAATAACATGCATTGAGATTAGTAAGAATCAGCATATTATCCATCTCAAACATGCATGAATGACATTCTATGCAAGTTAAACAAAAACATTCCAAAAATTAAAGTCCAAGTGTCTAATCCACTCACAATTGTCGTATCATGTGTCCTCGGGTGTCATGCACATGCATGCTCCGATCACAAGTGTAGGTCACCTTAAAATATTATAGTCCAAAGGTGTCATAAGTGAGAGGGTGACTGGGGTTCAAAGCTCAAAGTCCAAAACAGGTCCTGCAGTTTAATTTGGTCTCTGTGGAGGATCCATGCAGAGGCTGTTTTCATCCTCTGCAGCCATCCTCCGCACAGCCCAGAAATGTTGTTCTTCAGCTCAGCTCGGGGCTGTGCTTGGGCTATGGACATGGGGCCTATGATAGGTCATTGTGGGGTAATTTTTAGTCTTCTAAACCTTATTTTTCGTTGGGGTTCAATCCCCAATGGGATCCATGCATTGGATCAAGTCTAAGCATCAAGATCTTCCCATTTCAAGGTCCTATAATGGGGCTTTCATGGTGGTTTGGCCATAAAATGAGTAAATAGTAGATTAGGGTCATAAAATAACATGAATAACGCTTAATAGATGGTCTAAATATAGTAGGGCAAGAAGCCCTATGGTTTGGCTAAGGATTGGATGGATTTCCAATCAAATTCGAGTGAATCTAACCTAGAATTGATGGGGTTTAGCTTACTTACAATGGGGTTAGCTTAGGACAGAAAGGGGGAACAAGTTCTAGGCTAGAAATGGGCTGTAACACCTCTTCCCAATGAGTTCCCTAGCTCCGAGCTTGGATCTCCAACAGGCTGAAGTGTGGTTTGCACTCTAGAGGGGCTCCAATGGAGGTTGAGGCTCCTTCTCGCTCTTATTCTTCCTTCTTCCTTCTTCCTCAGCCTCCCCTGTTTTCTTTGTTCTCTTAGGTGTTAGAAATGAGAGAAATGAGGAGAGGGATAGGGTTTTGGGTTGGTATAGCTAAGTGTCTTAGAGCATGTTTGGTTATGGGTGTTTTAAGACATAAAATGAGTTTTAAATATATGGGAACCCAGATAGGACTTAGGGTTTAGTTGGATCCCATAGGTCTTAATTAGGTTGGGTTAACCCAGGGTGGAGTCCTAGGCTCAAGCCCAAAAGGTCCAAGATAGACTCAATTGGATCTGGGTCATTTCAGCTCCTGCGGAGGATCCCTGCATCCTCCCCTGCATCCTCCGCAGAGGGCATTTTGTCCTAATTTTATTTCAATTGGTTGGGTGATTTTCTCATGGATGAATATACATGTGAGGGGGGTATTAATGGGTATAAACAACAAATAATTAGCACACATAAATTGCATTAAGGTATTAGTTGGTTAGGTATACTAACGATTACATAACTTAATGAATTCTCGGATTGGTGCTCACCTAATCAAAGTCTTCCTCCAAGACTCTGAACAACTTCCTCATTTTGATGCATACTTCACTAAGGTACCAAGTATCGATGTTACACAACACTGGGCTCCTTCTTCGGTACTCCTCACTCTTGAGGCCTCAGGAAGCTATTTGGCAAGGAAGAGTCCAAGAGCCAAAGGAGGAAATGCGGCAGGGGCGAGCAACCAAGCGGTAGAAGTCCAGATGGTAACCGCAAGATCCACCCCTCTTGTGATCCAAACTGAACCTGAAGCACCTAGGAGGACTTTTAACTTCGAAGGAATGACACCCTCGTTGTTATTCACCAAGCTCAAGAAGCAGGGAATGATCAATTCAGTTCCCCCTAGGCCCGTGGATTTGAGCAACCCACTTGCCTGGTATAAGGCCAATCAGTACTGTCATTATCACGACCAACAAGGTCAGCATACTGATAGATGCATATTCCTTAAGCATGCAATCCAGGATTTGATTGACGAGGGCAAAATTGAACTTCAGAAGAAGCAGCCGCCAAATGTCACCACAAATCCTCTGTCCAGCCATGGAGTAAACATGCTTCAAGAAGATGCTAAGCATATAGATTGTACCGCTTTGATTCAGCTAGTCGGGAAGAGGAAGCTAATGAAGGCGCATGTCTATATAGCAATGTTGACTAAGAGACTTAAAGAGGAAAAAGAACCACCGACTCAACAGGAGATGTCTCAGGAAGTGGATCGACCCGACTCTCCTTTCTATCATCCAAAGTCAGAAGGTGCCACCTGGGTGAAGTACCCGATGCCTACATGGAAAGTCTCACAACCACTTGTGAAGGGGACTTATTCTCCGGAGTCATCTATAGTTGGTAAACATGTTGCAGGAAGAAGCACCGTTCCAAGATCCTACTACATTGATCCATCCCATCCCATGGTATTTAGGAAAAGATGAGCAGTCACGGCAAGTGCGGGCGAAAAAGATGCAGGTTTGCATCTATTGTGCCAGAACTAACTGTGACGGGAATATCCGAACAAGTGGTGTGATCGCGGCAGAGGCATAACATCCATCAATCAGCTCCAAAAGTTGGATTTCTTAGAGTTTGGATTAGAAGGTCTCGAGTCAATGACACCATTGTGCAAGTATGGCTTCTCATCATCCAAAATATGTCACCTGGTGCCTGAAGAAGAAGAAGGGAATGAAATCACCAGAGTCACACCCCAGCTCCTTAAAGCAGTCTCAGCACTAGCTATTGGTCAAGCTCTGTCAGAAGATGTCTCTCTTATCCATATAGGGGGAGATACTAACGACAGCTTAGATGAGGTAGACGACCAAGAAATCCATGAAGAATGGATAGAGTATGCCGAGCAGAGTCCGACGATGGATGATGAAGGAGTGGTTGCGATGGATTGGGTGAATAACATCGGGAGCGATGATAATAGTGATCCTACCAGCCTTATTCAACCCATATCATCAGATGACAATGAGCGCAGAGGGGATGAGGAGATATCCTCGCCAGAAGTCCCGCGAGGTGATTGGACCGTGTCTAGGGAAGATTTTGAGCATTGGAGCATGAGCGTATTCTACCAGGTGGCCAACATACTAGATGTTTCCACCAATACTCAAGAGATCCTTTACAAGGCCACTTCTCTATTCCTAGACCTAGTATGCAGCAATTTCGCAGCACATTGTGAGAGATTGGTAATGCCAAATGAGAGTGATGTACTTGCTCGGACCCTCCATGAGTTGCAAAACATGACTTGGTTAGCCAATGCTTTGGCTCGAGACCTGTTTGGAAGCCCTCCTGAAGATCTGACCCTGTATTCGGATTCATTCTCCTATCCAGACCCACCCCGAAGAAGTGAAACATGGGACGCATGGATCAATGACATCAGTCTTGGGGAATTTTAGAATGACCCCACCAGAGGTATCTTTTCGATGGACATCGATGATGAAGGGGAAGAGCAGTTAGAAGAAGACCAATCATCCGAAGAAGATGAAAGTGACCAAAAATATGCATCAGAAGAATCCGATGATGAAGAGTCCGAAGGGGAAGAAGAGACAGAGGATGAGGAACCTTGGCAACCAAGGACGCGTCTGGAAAAGTATGAGAACATCTGCGGACCCGCACCATGGGCTTTGTCATTCCAGGTGAACAAGATCCATCGGGATGTAGATAAGATCCAGGAAATGCTTATGAGAATGGTGGTCTTGGATGATAAGTACCAAGAAGAGCTTCAACAGTTGGAACCTGTCAAAGAACAGTGGACGTTACCTCAAGCAATTCATCACTTAGAGAACTCTGTAAAGCTAACTTTAGCTTTGGCACAAGAGAATACCATGCGTGGGCAAGAGCACATGAAAATTTCCATATGTGTCATGTCAATGAGGAAGGAGCAGTTAATGATCCAACAGGGAACATCCACCCAGTTATTTCAAGCCCCGAAGAGAGTTTCGAAAGTTTAGGTTCTCAAGGGGAAAGGAAGGATCGCAACTTCTACAAGTCATTGGTGGAAGCAAGAAAGATGTACCAAGCGGCCTTGGAAACCTTTCAGGCCATTAGCCAATTAATACCAGAAGATTCTCACATAGTCCAACAAGTTGCTAAGAAGCAAGAAACCCTATCAGAAATCCTAGATCAAGCCCAGAAGTCTATTGTGGCCTTGTCCGATGAGGGAGTTGAAATCCGAACTTGTCCCAAGGGTCCCCTTATCATCACTGATAGTGACGAAGAGGATGACGACTTTTGTCCAGTCCAGTTGGTCATCAAAGGAAAGGAGTCAGAAGTCCCAAAAACCAGGAGTGGCCGAAACTTCAAGCATAACGATTTGACAGTGGAAAAATATCGGTCTAGCCAATCAACGACGACTGTTGAGCCGAAAAATCGAATACTAGACCAATTGAAGAAGGTCCAAGCCAACATCTCAATCTGGGGATTATTAATGGCATGACCAACCCATCGAGAAGTTGTTTTGAAAGCTCTCACCAAGGTTCAAGTGCCCATAGAAATGGGACCTGAAGAATTATCTCACATAGTGGGGGCCACTTATGCCATTCAGTCACTCTTTTTCTTAGAAGAGGACTTACCCCCGGGAGGAAAGAATCACAACCGGACACT
Source organism: Telopea speciosissima (assembly GCF_018873765.1). Lineage (NCBI taxonomy): Eukaryota > Viridiplantae > Streptophyta > Magnoliopsida > Proteales > Proteaceae > Telopea > Telopea speciosissima. The sequence continues at coordinate 20,802 of NW_025317715.1, forward strand.
CTACATTACTGTGGAATGTAACAAGATTCAGGTTCCCCAGGTTCTAATAGACAATGGGTCCGCCCTCAATGTAATGCCTCTCAAAGCGGTAAGTTGCATGGGTTTATCTCTAGACAAGATGAAGTCATCCAGTCAAACCATCAGGGCATACGACAATTCCAGGAGGGAGGTAATCGGAATTCTCACCACTAATGTCAAGACCGGGCCAGCCTGCTATATCATAGATTTCCAAGTCATCGACATTCAAGCATCCTTCAATATGTTGCTTGGAAGACCATGGCTGCATTCAACAGGAGCCTTAGCATCAAGTCTTCATCAGAAGTTGAAGTTCATACATGACCAGAAAGTGATTACCATCTTCGGAGACCCAGAAATGGCACACACTTTGGCTAACATTGAAGTAGGTGGTTCACCCTCACAGGAGGTACAACTGGGTAGGTTTGAAATCAGTCACATTTGCACTACCTCTGTAAGTGAAGAAGATTGGAGTCTAGGGAAATTCCCAATGATTTGGAGCAAGGCCTCTGTAAAGATCATGAAAAAGATGAAATACTTTCCAGGATTGGGATTAGGAAAGAACCAACAGGGGGTACCAGCATTCCCAGAAATACAGGTCAATGCTGATCATTGTGGGTTAGGGTTTAACCTGAAGGACCCAAAGAGGAAAGCCACAGGATGGAAGAACAGTGCAATGAATGGTACGCCATATTTCAAGACTCTGAACGGGTACTTCGTGAAAGAGGGAGAAGACTTCCCTTATTGTGGAAATCAAGAACCATGGTTCAATCAAGAGCAGGGCGAACGTCTACTAGGGGTTGAAATATTCTTTGAGAATGAAGTACACTGGGTGGCCATGGAATTAGATCAAGCCAGCAAGAAGAAAGTCACAGGAGATCAAGGGATTGGCGAGCTGTTAGAAGTGGCGGTGATCATTGAAGAAGAGGAAGAAGGACTAGCACCGCATCTTCTCATACAACCTCTCTAAGGATCCATAGAAAATTGGGCAAGAATGATGGAAGATTTCCATATTAATGAGTCTGAAGTTATAACCAGCTCTAGCATAGTCCTGTCTAAGTCTATCCCTGAGTCTGTATCCGAGTCCTGTGGAAAAGTACAGTCTATTGGGTCTGTCTGTACTCTTCCCCTTGTCATGAATAAAATTGCTGCTTCCAAGTATGTTTCTTCTTCTTCTTCTTCCTATTCTTCTGATGGTGATAATGTCTTAGAACATCGTAATCTGTTAGAAAAATTGGAGCAAAGAAGAGCTCAACCCGTCTGAGAGGACACCCATCCTATAAATATAGGGACCGATCAATGCCCTCGAATGATCAAAATTGGTTCTTCTCTCAATGATGATGAAACATCCCAAATGATCTCTCTCCTCAAGGAATTTGAGGAAGTCTTCGCTTGGTCCTACAAGGACATGCCCGGCATCGATCCAAAGATTGTGCAACATGAATTACCAACATATCTGGATGCTCGCCCCATCAAGCAAAAGTTAAGGAGGATGCGGCCGGAATAGAGTGAGAAGATCAGGGAAGAAGTCATCAAGCAGTGGAATGCATGATTTCTCCAAGTAACCCAGTACCCCCAATGGTTATCCAATATTGTCCCGGTCCCTAAGAAAGATGGGAAGGTTAGAATGTGTGTGGATTTCCGTGACCTGAACAGAGTCAGCCCTAAGGACGATTTCCCACTACCCCACATTGACATTTTGGTGGACAATACTGTAGGCCATGCTCTGCTATCCTTCATGGATGGTTTCTCAGGATATAACCAAATCAGTATGTGCCCGAAGGATAGGGAGAAGACTGCCTTCACCACACCAATGGGAACATTTTGTTACAAAGTGATGCCTTTTGGGTTGAAAAATGCTGGGGCAACATATCAAAGAGCGGCCATGGCTATCCTACATGACATGATACATAAAGAAGTAGAGGTGTATGTCGATGATATAATAGTCAAATCTGTTGACCGACAGGGCCATTTTGTAGCCCTCAGAAAATTCTTTGAAAGAATCAAAGAATACAAGCTAAGGCTGAACCCTCAGAAATGTGTGTTTGGGGCCAAAGCAGGAAAACTGTTGGGGTTTCTTGTCAGCGAAAGAGGAATAGAAGTAGACCCTGACAAGATAAAAGCCATCACAGAAATGCCACCACCTCGGACAAAAAAGGAGGTACGAGGGTTCTTAGGTCGCATCCAGTACATCAGCAGGTTCATATCTCGATTGACATCCACTTGTGAACCTATCTTCAAACTCCTAAGGAAGAAAGAGCCGAAAGAGTGGAATGAGAAATGCCAAGATGCCTTTATGAAAATCAAAGGGTATCTACTTTCTCCTCCTATACTTATCCCTCTAGTGTTCGGTGAACCTTTGCTCCTATATTTGTCAGTAGGTGAAATAGCGATCAGATCAATGATGGCCCAAGTTGGCAAGGCGGATGGAGAAGAGCACACAATTTACTATGTGAGCAGGAAATTGTTGGAGTATGAAACTCGATATGCCCCTGTGGAGAAAACCTGCACGTCCCTGGTTTGGGTAACTAAGCGTCTAAGGCATTACATGGTATCATATCCCGTCAAGTTGATCTCGCGAATGGATCCAATTAAGTACCTTTTTGAGAAACCAGCATTGACAGGGAGGATGGCTAGGTGGTTGTTGCTATTATCAGAATTCAACATAACTTATGTCAATCAAAAATCTATGAAAGGGCGATCAATCTTCGACCATCTGGCAGCATTCCCCTCAGAAGTTGATTCCCGAGCAACAGAGGACTTTTTCCCAGATGAAGATATGCACTCCATAGAAGCGGAATCAAATAAAGGGTGGCAATTGTACTTTGATGGAGCAGCCAATCAAAAGGGGTTTGGTGCTGTGGTATTACTAATAACCCCAGATGGTTTTTACTTTTCGATGGCCTTTCGGTTAGAATTCAGTTGCACCAATAATATAGCAGAGTATGAAGCTTGTGCTATTGTGTTAGAAATGGCTTTGTTTGTAGGGGTGGACAAGATTAAAGTTTATGGAGATTCCTCCGTTGTGATCTGTCAAACACAAGGAAAGTGGAAGACTAAGGATGAGAAGTTAAAGCCTTACCAGGGGTATTTGGAGCGACTGACTCAATGCTTGAAGGAAGTCTCTCTTGAGTATCTACCCAGGGATAGCAATCGATTCACTGACGCTTTAGCCACTTTGGGGTCCATGGTGGAATGTGATACTCAAGATAGGATCCGACCTTTCCTAATTGAAAGAAAGACTAGCCCAGCATATGGAGAGCCAGCCAATGCACTCACCGAGGATGGAAGGCCTTGGTATGCTCCAGTGATTGATTACATCAAAGAAAGGAGGTACCCTGAATATTATTCAGAAAGAGAGAAGAGGCACTTGCAAAAATATGCCACTCAATTCATCCTCCAAGGAAACGTGCTATATAAGAGGTCTTATGATGGTATCCAACTATTAAGTGTAGATGAGGATCAGGCTCAAACCATTATGGAAGAAATCCATCAAGGAATATGTGGAACACACATGAATGCAAGGATGTTGGCTAAGAAAATTCTCAGGATGGGATATCATTGGGCCACTATGGAAGCTGAGTGTGCTGCCTTTGTAAGGCGATGCCATAAATGCCAGATATTTGCCAATATCATTCATATTCCTCCAACAGAGTTGCACTCATTAAATGCCCCTTGACCATTTTCTACTTGGGGAATTGATGTAGTTGGTAAGATAACTCCAAAAGCTTCAGATGGCCATCAATTTGTATTAGTCTCTATTGACTACTTCACAAAATGGGTGGAGGCTCAATCTTATGCAGTCTTGACTTTCGCCAAGGTGACAAAATTCATAAAAGAGAACATCATCTGTAGATACGGTGTCCCTCAGCAATTGATTTCCGATCAAGGCTTGCATTTTCGAGGAAAGGTGGAAGAACTTTGCAATAGATTTGGCATCAAGAGGCATAAGTCTACTACTTACCGTCCACAGACTAATGGAATGGTAGAAGCAGCCAACAAAAATATGAAGGTCATATTGCAAAAGATGGCAGATACCCACAATGACTGGGCAGAGAAACTTCCACTAGCCTTATGGGCATATCGGACATCTATTCGAACCTCTACCGGAGCTACCCCGTATTCTCTGGTATATGGGAGGGAAGCTGTATTTCCAGTAGAAATTCAAGTCCCTTCTCTTCGAGTCTTACTCGATAGTCAATTTCCAGAAGGAGAATGGGTAAGGGCTAGATACGAAGAGCTCAATCTCCTGGACGAGAAAAGGATGAAGGTCATGGACAATCTCAAGAAATATCAGCAAAGAATGGCTAGGGCATTTAATAAGGGTATCCGCATCCGAAGCATTGAAGAAGGAGATTTGGTCCTTAGAGAGCAGCGGGCTCCGATTAACGACCCAAGAGGAAAATTCTGACCCAATTGGAGTTGACCCTACAAAGTCAAGACCATATTACCAGGCTAGGAAGTCCAACTCTCTGATCTTGATGGAGAAGATCTTCGGGGATTGGTCAACATGGACCAATTAAAGAAGTATTTCGTCTGAGATATGTGAAGTAACTAGAACTACGTTCGACCTGATTCCCCCCCAAGGGATACGTAGGCAACTCGATGTATTCGGGTACGGTCTCAAAAAAAAAAAATAATAATAAAAAAAAAAGAGAGAGGGCATTGTGTTGGTTTCCTTCCACAATTCTACCAGCCGACATCCCTTGCACATATGGGTAAATCCTGCCATTTGGCCTTTAATCCATTTTTCGTGACTTAGCTTAGGTATAGAGTCATTTGGAGCTAGTTATTAACAAAGGATTTATTCATTCTGTGTCACAAAATGCTAACCCGATCCTTGATGCAGGTAGTATGAGGGGACCAAAGAAAGAAGGGCTGGATGAACAATTGCGCTAGTGGACCCTCCGGATGAATGTAGATGAGCCTACACTTCTAGAGGATTTCCATCTGACAGTCCTGGGAAGAATCAGTTGTTTCAAGTCCTGGGATGAATGTACATAATTGTGATAATATTTCCCAAAACAAAAAAAGAAAGAATAAAAAAAAAAAAAAGTCACGACTCGGGGGAGTAATCATCGACATCCAAGCCTCCCCCCTCCCCACTCTGAGACATCCTTAGGCCGTCTCTCTCAACCTCGACTCGAGCCAGATCAACCTGTAGCCTCTCAATCGTGAGCCGCATCCTCTCATTCTCTCTCCGATAATAGTCAAGATTGGTCCTCTGGAAAAAAGGAACAAAGAGTCAAACATCGAGAGATAAGTTTCATGAGGAAAGATGAACAAGAAAGGGAGAAAAGAAGGAAAGCATTACCAGCTGGTGGGTTGCATCCACGCGAGAGATGATCACCTCATCCATACTCGCCATCATATGCCTCATATCAGCGTAACGACTTTCGTCCACCTAAATACAATATTCATTCAAGATGTTAAGGGTTGATAAATCAATGAATAAATATTAGAAAAGTCAGATATGCTTACCCCATCATAAGGGAGAGGGAGGCCTAGATTGGCATCCATGGCACGAGGAGGTGGCAGGATGACCCCGACCATCCCGGGCTCGTGGTGGCGGATAAACCACGAACGGTATCCCAGGATGTGATCATCTGGACTAGCAATCCGTATGGCCGGGACCTCTCCAGAAGTTTCGACGCCCTACTCCGCTGCTCGAGAGGCGCAGGATGAACTCCCACCACCATAGACCCCTGGAACCACAGGACGGTCTGGGAACTGTTAAGAGAAGAAGCAAGAGCAAAACAAGAATTAGCTTAACAATCTAATAAAGTAAATGAAGAAAAAATGAAAGAGGGGGAAGATCTTACCAGAGGTCCCTCTCTGGTAGTCCGTATCGACTAACACCAGCCCTATCCCAGGCTCGCCCGCCCGTCCTCCAATGCTCGATCTCCTCTCGATCCATCAGGGCTGGCTCGTGAACTCTAGCATGAGGAGGGCACGGGATCAGTCGCGTCTTGGACCACTGTAGGGATACTCGTTCTCCCATGTAGAAGGAGAACCCCCATGGGCCCTCAAAGAGCATCCGATAGCCGGAGAGTACCGAGGCCCTGTTGAACAGGTCCGGCTCTAGAATAATCTCCCCCAAATAGGCGCGGGGAGCAGTCTGTCAGGCAAAAAGGAGGTTAGGAAAATAATAATAATAAGAAAGTAATGATAAAAAGCATAGAGATAAAAGTCATACCATCTCGAGCCACAGCTCGTTCAGGAGGGCGTGTATGGACTCAACGTCCTTATGGCGACCGCTTTTGAGTAGGTGGGACTTACGCCACCGTGTAGCCCTAGGAAAAGTGATTCCGGGATCATCCCCAGCTTTGAAAGTGGGGACCCGAAATCGGAGAACCTCATAGCTCCATGTCTGCAATAAATAGATCAGTCAAATGAAAAAAAAAAAAAAAAAAAAAAAAATATATATATATATATATATATATATATATATAATAATAATAATAATAATAATAATAATAAAAGAGAGGGTTAACAAAGGAAAGAAAGCTTACCCAGAGGACATAGCAGCATCCAATGAGGTTCGGCGACCCCACTACCAAGAAATCCATCATGTAGAGGAAGTGGGCATACGCCGAACCACCCCAATCATAGCCCGCGGCTAGATCGAAGTCCTAAAAGAACCGAATGTACGCAGCATCACCTATCACCGTCTCGATCATGTCGCTAAATACGACCTCCGCCAGAAGATAGGGGAGGGAGCATCTAGCTTGCTGGTCCTGGAGAGCAGAGGGAGACTCGTCAGTCACGACCCTCTCACTCTAGGCACTCCTCAAGTATGCCGCGGGGATCTCTCGACTAACAACCTCAATCCCCAGCATCCGCCTGTAGAAGTCCAGCCTCTCCTGTGGCTCCACCGAAGCCACCACCTGCTCGTCTAGGGGCAGGGTCACGGGCACCCCTCCAAAGGGAAGCCCGGTGATCATGTAGAAGTCGAGAGGGGTGATAGTCATCTCACCAAAGGGAAGGTGAAAGGTGTGGGTGCTCGGCCACCATCTCTCTATCAACACCCTCGCTGTCAAACTATCCAGCTCTAGGGCGGAAGACGCGGTGATGTGTCCTAAATAGGCCCGCTCCACTCGGGACTGGACTGCTGAGCAGAGTGTAGGGTACCACTCTGAGACACTCTCTAGCCCACAATACTTCTTGGGCGAAGGGAGGAACTTGCCCTGCAAAAAAAAAAAAAAAAAAAAAAAAAAATATATATATATATATATATATATAATAATAATAATAATAATAATAATAATAATAATAATAATAATAATAATAAGAGAAATTGTTAGTCAGGACAATAATCAAATGAGCTTAAAAAAAAAGAAAAAAAAAAGAAGAAGAAATAGAGACTAAGAAATGAAAACTTGTTTTGCGTGCCAACAAACACTTAGGGTAGTGTCGAATGGTTTCGCCTTGATTTACGTGTCACTAGGTGCCTAAGGTGGTATCTAGGGGCATCGTCGTGTTTTGCATGTCAATAGACACTTAGGGTAGTGTCTAATGGTTTTGCCTTGATTTACGTGTTACTAGGTGCCTAAGGTGGTATCTAGGGGCATTGCCATGTTTTGCGTGTCAATAGACACTTAGGGTAGTGTCGAATGGTCTTGCCTCAATTTGTGTGCCAAAAGACACTTAGGGTAGTGTCGAATGGCCTCATCTTGATTTGCATGTTGCTGGGTGCCTAAGGTGGTATCTAGGAGCATCGCCGTGTTTTGCATGTTAATAGACACTTAGGGTAGTGTCAAAGGGCCTTGTCTTATTTTGAGTGCCAACAGACACTTAGGGTAGTGTCTGATGGCCTCACCTTAAATTGCATGTCACTGGGTACCTAGGGTGGTGTCTAGGGACATTGCCACGATTTGCGTGCCAACAAACACTTTAGGTAGTGTCTGATAGGCCTCGCTTTGATTTGTGTACCACTGGGTGCCTAAGGGGTATTTAAAGGCATTGCCTCCATTTGCACGTCAAGAAACGCTTAGGTCTCATTTCAAGCTGTCAGCCCTAGGTCAAGGTCTAAAGGTTCTTACATGCGAAAAATTAAATAAGTAAATAAACTACAGAAATTAAAGCATAAGTGAGGTGACTGACCTGGCCCCATATGGAGTAACAATCATGGAGGGCAGTGTCAGCTAAGGTGACCCCAGAAGGGTACCAAGCAGCTCTAGCGTCTCGATCGGTGCTACCGAGAAGCGGCTCCCTCTGAGCCTGGCATGCGCGGCGGCGGAAGGACATCGTGTAGGTCAAGAAAAGCGGAGAGAAGGTCGAAAAACAAAAGGGCAGAGCTACGCAGTAAAAATAAGAGTGAAGGAATGAAAGGGGGGGAGCCTATTTATAGAAAAACCCTATCGCACCCACGGCGCCGTGGGAATCTCACGGCCCCGTGGAACAGCGGCCCACGACGATGTGGGAAACCCACCACGGAGCTGTGTCTGGGCATGAAGCGGTGTCAAGACGGTGCCGCCCACTCTCGGTGCCGTGCAGACCCCCACACGACGCCGTGGACAAAAAAAAAAAAAAGAAAACTAAAAAAAATAAAAATCCGGATTCACCAGCACTTATTGGCCATTTGGCATCAAACAAGCATCTTTGGATTACTTTTCCATTTGCATCATGGCTATGTATTCAACTCTTCTATCATTTGTACACACCTATCAGTTTAGATAATTTCCGCACCTATTTGCAGTTCCGCATCCTCAGTAGGATTACTTTGCGAATTCCCCTGCACTCGCATACAAGTCAATAGTTCTGTATCTAATAAATTCCTATGAAGGTGCATCTGACATGATTTTCACCACAAGACCGCCGTTCACCCATATCCCTAGAGGAATGTGTTTATATGGGATCCCCAGTGGAGTTGTCAAAACCTGATCTCCGGTCAAGTGTTGCCTTATCACCCTCATAAATATGAGCTCCGATCGAGTGATGCCTTATTGCCCTCGAAGCTATGCATCCCCAGTGGAATTGACAAAACCTCGTCTCCTGTCGAGTGGTGCTTTATCAACCTCAAAACATGATGCGCGGTCGAGTGGTGCCTTATCGCCTTCAAAATTTTAGTCCTCAGTGAAACCCTTCGAAACCTTATAACTTTATCCCCAGTGAAAACTTAATTTTCGGTTGAGCGGTGCCTTTTCATCCTCAAAACCTAATCCTCGGTCGAGTGGTGCCTTATCACTCTCAAACCTAATCTTTGGTCGAGTGGTGCCTTATCACCCTCAAAACCTAATCCTCGGTCAAGTGGTGCCTTATCACTCTCAAACCTAATCTTTGGTCAAGTGGTGCCTTATCACCCTTAAACCTAATCCTCGATCGAGTGGTCCTTTATCACCCTCAAACCTAATCCTCGGTCAAGTAGTGCCTTATCACCCTCAAAACTTGATCCCCAGTAAGGACCTCCGAGACTGATCTTCGAGCAAGTAGTGCCTTGTCACCCTCAAAATTTGATTTAGCGATGCTCACACAATAGAGATTTGGTTTTTTTGAGTTTTTCTTTTGAGGTTTATCGAAAGATTTCGTCGTGATTAACCGTCTGTTTTTAGCAACTCTATCGCCTTTGAGCAAAGCGTCAGCAGTACATGTCACGCCCCTATTCCAGACAAGGAATATAATATCATATAAAGGGTGACTAGGACGACGCGTGTCATCCTACTAAACCGCCCGGATCACTGACACAGTGTCCCAACGCACAGTCATATCCAATATTAACACAATGTAACATTAGAATGCGGAAAAGAGGAATATTACATTCCAAGGATCAGTAGTATTGCGGAAGCGTATAAATCGAATAGTTACAAGATGTTCAAAGCTAGATGATAAATACAGTAATTAGTTACATTTCCAATGATCATCTAATAACTATCAAAAATGGTATTACAGTAAGTATTTCACCATAGGCCTTAGCCTCAAAAGTAATCAAAAAGGGATCGAGTCCCGAATATCCTCACGGCCCGTAGGCACAATCATCGCAAGGACACCCGTCGCCATGTTCCTCAAACACGGCCTCCGGTTCCTCCTCACCGATCTCATCGTATCCCGAGGGCTGAACTCCAAGTCCCGCGAGATATCCGTCACCTGCACCATAATCTAAAAAAATGTGCGCACGAGGGGGTTAGCTCCACTGAGCCAGTGAGGGGATGGGAATGCACAAACACGCAATTCACATAGTCCAATGATGCATGCACATGTTAAGTCCATTTTTCCACCTAACAAACAACTAAGTCAATGGCATATGCTACTGTGACAACTCGGGAGACACTGTGGGTCACTTAACTTATCGCCACAATGAAACCTCAATTGTCACGTGGGACCTACGCCGATCGAAGCCTCCAAGACCACTCAGTGGCAGACCCCTGATAACCAATACTACCATGACTGGCCTCTCCCACCTCCACAGAATCCGGTGTACTGATTACCCAACACCTAAACCCCTGTTGGTAAGGGTCGTAGCATAAGGGTGTGAAATCCTAGCCACAAATATACTACATGCAAGTCCTATCGTCCCGAGAGGTAATCCGGGCGCATCAACTTTTCATCTGGTTTAGTGCCCGGTTACCAGCACGACACGGCGCATACAGTTCAACATGACATTCAACATAATTTCTTCATAAATGTTTATAGAGTTCGGGGTTCCGGCACCGGTACCCACCGGCACCGAGACCCATCAAGATACAACATTATCAATCAACATTATAACACATAGATATAAAATTATGCAATATGCGCACACATGCTTATTAATTATAATGAGTACATAATATATAGTGCAATAGTAATAACAAGCCCAAACAACCAAACCCACTCACAACGTATACGCCAAGCACCCAGTTTATTAGTTGTCGCCTCGATCAAGCAATAAGCCACAAAAGTGAATATTTTAACCTATACAAAGAGTGGAATAAGGTTAAACGAGCGAAAGGAACGGATCCCCAAAAGATCTCCCATAAACACTTAAGTATAAGGTTTCAGAGACGAAGTGGTTGCAGGAGTGGTTTCATGCCCAAATTCTGCAACCACATGTAAATCCTAGGAAACCGGGACAGTTTTAGTCAAGGTCGGATGCAGATGTGGTTTCAGAAAAACTGAATCCAAGTGTAAATCCGAGCTTCACAGGGGCTCAGGACAATTTTTGCCAAGGTCGGATGCGGATGTGGTTTCGAAAAAGCGAATCCGAGTGTAAATCCGACCTTCCAGAATCCTTCTCGGGAAGGTAGTTTCGGGGGGGTTTCTTGCAGGTCTGAAATCACATGTAACCCTCACACCTTCAGGTCCAAAATCCGAAGGATTCCCCTCCAAGGACCCCATTTCAAGTGGTTTTTAAAGCACAAGGACTTCTAGAAAACTCTATCCTAAGCTCCTTAGGGTCCAACCTTAAATCTCCCAATTGGCAATGAGAACCCTCACATTAGAGCTCATAATGGAGTGAACTAACTCCACCATAGCTTGGCTTTAAAGCTCCATCTACTCCCTAGGTTCCAAGAGAGATCTAGGTCAATCTCTCCCATTACCCAACCCCTTTTTGAAATCCAAAATAGAAGAAGGAAGAAGCTTACCTACCCCCAAGATGAGAGCTCCACAATTTCTGCCCAAGAGATGGGGTCTCCACCTTCCTCCAAGCCTCTCTCTCCTTCCTCTTTCTCTTTCTCTCCTCTTTCTCTCCTCTTTCTCTCCTCTTTCTCTCCTCCACGATTTAGGGTAGAAGAGGATGTTGAAGAAGAAGTAATGTTCTCTCCCCCTCCTCCTCTCTTTATAATAAATGGGTCTATGGGTACCCCAAGTCAAATGGGTCATGAGGCCTAATGGGTCAACCCATTAGTCCTATGTGGGTAAGTGGATGGAATAACCCACCATTGGGCCAATAGGTTAAATGGGCCTGCCCACAACCTTAATTAAGGAAAAGCCCATTCTTAGATGGGCTCAAATGAGATGGGTATAAGTCCCCAATGTACTTCCTAAAGGTACGCGGGACCCGAACTTAAATTATTCCCTTCTCTCATGAAATAGCTCGAGCGGTTCAAGCCCGGACCCGCACTTCGAGGTTACCAAGGGAAGAATAATTAATAAGACTTGAGGCTAGAACTTACTTTTCCCCCTGTCATGGTTTATTACCCATGACCCGAACAACTTGCCACGGCAATGCTAAGCTCATCACCGAACGAAATATCCAGCTGAGGTGACGGTCCAGGATGCTCTCTCCTGAACTCCTCGCTTCCCGGGCTGGTACTTGGAGGGTAGTCGACGAAGTCGCCGTCCACGAACTTTCCCCACTGGCGGTTGAGGAATCTTTCCTCCACAGGCAAACCCGTGCTGTGGTCAACGATTTTGTAGCTAGGTTTGACCATCATGGAGAACAGTCACCGAAGCATACATGGCGCGGTATCTACACGTCACGAGAAGAAATGATATTTAATTATATCCCGGACGGTATAACATCCCCCCACCTTATAAGAAATTTCGTCCTCGAAATTTGACGTACCTTGTAAATAGGCAAGAAAAGGGTATTTTGCCCGCATTTCTACCTCTGCCTCCCAAGAAGCTTCCTCTTCCGGATGGTTGCACCATTTTATCTTCACATAATGAATGGGCCGGTTGCGAAGATGAACAACCTTGCTGTCCAAAATCTTTTCAGGCAGCTCTTTATAGGACATGTCGGCCGCAAGTTCTGGTGGTTCATGCGTCAATACATGGCTTGGATCATGGACATACTTCCTCAACATAGACACGTGGAAGACGTCGTGCACACCTTCTAAAGATGGAGGGAGTGCTAACCGATATGCCACCGGTCCAATCCGTGCAAGGATCTCAAAAGGTCCTATAAATCTCGGACTCAGCTTGCCCTTCTTGCTGAAACGCATCACCCCTTTGGAGGGTGATACCTTAAGGAACACTTTATCGCCAACAGTGAACTCAAGGTCCTTCCGTCTCAAGTCTGCATAACCCTTCTGCCTGGACTGAGCCGCCTTGATCCGCTCACGAATCAAGTCCACCTTCTCGCATGTTGCCTGAATTAACTCGGGTCCAAGAATACGCCGTTCACCTACTTCGTCCCAATATAACGGTGTCCGACACTTCTTCCCATACTGAGCCTCAAACGGTGCCATGCCTATAGTAGCCTGGTAACTGTTATTGTAAGCAAACTCAATAAGTGAGAGATGCTCGTCCCAGCTGCCTTGCATATCAATGGCACAAGCTCGGAGCATATCTTCTAATGTCTGAATAGTCCTCTCCGACTGTCCGTCGGTTTGAGGGTGGAAGGCTGTACTAAAACTCAACAGTGTACCCATTGCCTTACGAAAACCCCCCAGAACTTAGATGTAAATCGGATCCCGATCGGAGATGATCTTGCAGAACTCCGTGTAGACGAACTACATTATCAATGTACAAGCGAGCCAGCTTGTCCATCGAATAGGTAATCTTCATGGGGATGAAGTGAGCCGTCTTTGTCAATCTGTCAACGACAACCCATATGGTATCGACACCTCTAGGCGTGCGGGGCAACCCGGTGACAAAATCCATGGTAACATGCTCCCACTTCCACTCTGGAACAGGCAATGACTGTAAGAGGCCATGAGGTCGCTGTCTATCCGCCTTCACCTGCTGACAAGTAAGACATTTTGCCACATACTCAGCCACATCCCTCTTCATTCCACTCCACCAGTAATATTCCTTCAGATCTCTATACATCTTCGTACTACCTGGATGAATAGAATAGGGAGAGTCATGGGCCTCAGCTAACACTTCCTTCCTCAACTGAGGGTTACTAGGAACACATAGCCGTTGTCTGAACATGAGAACACCACTCTCTGTTAAAGTAAAATCCAGTTCCCGCTGCGTGTCCCCCTTGATAGCCTCAATAACCTTTTGAATCTCCTCATCAGAAGCCTGGGCTGATTGAATTCGCCCTACCAGTGTGGATTGTATTGATAAAGCTGATAGAGATAAGGTAACACCATCAACCAGTAATTCCAGGTCCATCCTTCTAGCTTCCTCGATGAGTTTCTCACTGGCTGCTAGTGATGCCAGTGACAAGGACTGAGATTTCCGGCTCAGCGCATCCGCTACTACATTTGCCTTGCCTGGGTGGTAATGGATAGTACAATCATAATCTTTCAACAACTCCAACCACCGTCGCTGCCTCATATTGAGCTCCTTTTGTGTAAAGAAGTATTTGAGGCTCTTGTGATCACTGTATATTTCGCTCTTCTCACCATATAAATAATGTCTCCAGATCTTCAGAGCGAAAACCACAGCGGCAAGCTCCAAATCATGGGTCGGGTAGTTCTTCTCATAGTCCTTCAATTGCCGAGAAGCATAGGCCACTACCTTCCCATCTTGCATTAGAACACAACCCAAGCCCATTTTAGATGCATCACTGTAGACTACCATCCCTCCAGTACCATTAGGAATGGTAAGTACTGGAGCGGAAACCAGCCTCTGCTTGAGCTCTTGGAAGCTCTTTTCACAGCTATCAGACCACTCGAACTTCACTCCCTTTCGGGTCAGTCGTGTCATAGGAGCGGAGAGCCTTGAGAAGTTCTCAATAAATCTCCTGTAATAGCCAGCTAGTCCCAGGAAACTACGAATGTCCGCCACATTCTTGGGTATCGCCCAGTCAACTACTGACTTCACCTTGCCAGGGTCAACCTCTATACCCTTACCAGAAACAAGGTGTCCCAGAAATGCCACCTGTTGTAGCCAAAACTCACACTTACTGAATTTGGCGTACAACTGTTTCTCCCTTAGGCGTTGTAATACTAGGCGAAGATGGTCTGCGTGCTCCTCCTCGCTCTTGGAATAGACTAAGATGTCATCAATGAAAACAATGACATACTTGTCTAGAACATCGTGGAACACCCGGTTCATCAACTCCATAAAGGCGGCCGGGGCATTGGTCAGCCCGAAGGACATGACCAAGAACTCATAATGACCATAGCGAGATCTGAATGCTGTCTTGCTGATATCACTATTTCTGATCTTCAACTGATGGTACCCTGACCGGAGATCAATTTTCGAGAACACCTTCGCACCCTGTAGTTGATCGAATAGGTCATCGATCCTAGGCAAAGGATACCGGTTCTTGATTGTCAATTTGTTGAGCTCACGGTAGTCAATGCACAGACGCATACTACCGTCCTTCTTTTTCACAAACAACACAGGTGCTCCCCAAGGAGATACACTGGGTCTAATGAAACCCTTCTTCAACAGGTCCTTCAACTGCTCTTGTAGCTCCTTTAACTCAGTTGGGGCCATCCTGTAAGGTGCCTTGGATCACTGGGGCTGCACCAGGAATCAGATCTATCATGAACTCTGTCTCGCGATCTGGTGGCAACCGCGTTAGATCCTCG